>NC_056745.1:401435666-401735666 GCF_019279795.1 Protopterus annectens
AAATGTCATACATTTGAGTTTCAGCTTTCATTTCCTTCCGAAATGTACGAGGAGACAAGTGTTGTTCTAGAATTTTTCTAAGTCTATAAGAGTAATATTTACAATATGTCCCTGTTTGGGGGCCTTTGTCCCCCCCACATTAATATAGCCTTTGTTCAGATCTTTTGTGCTAAGACGTCGAGAGGTATGGAGGCATGGTATGTAATGTCCTAGTTGCTGATTATTTGGTGCATTTTATGGGGGGATAGCAGTTTTCATAGGTTCATAGGTTCGTACTAGGCTATCTGCCCTAGGGCATTTATAAGCCTAGCCAGAGTGTGTGTGGCTTTCACCACCCCTTAGGATGAGAATACTACTCCCATTTAGGGTTTAGTTTACTGTGCCTCTGTCTAGTAGTGACACAGAGATGACCCCCTCCTTTGTGTAAGATCCCTAGTAACTATGAACTTGTGTGCCAGTTTCTCAGCCATGCCCTACTGCAATATTACCAGCATATCATTTTTGTTTCTTTAATGTAACAGACAATTAACTCTTCAAGAGCAGCAAGCACTGAATTTGTAGGTGAGACACTGAAATCTGAAGCTGTTTTCCAGTAACAAGCCTTTTATTAGTTACAAATCTCTTTAATGTAGTATTATTCGGATGAATTTTACTTTTGCAGAGATTGTACTTTTGACTGACACTGGTGGATTGTAATGACAGACGTATGAGTGGACTTTTAGGACTAAAATGTTCTGAAATGGGCAGTTTTGTCATTATTGGGTCATACATTTTATTTCATTGCTTAGTGGAAAAATGTTCAAAACTACAAATTTAAAACACACACTAACAAGTGGTGCTTTACTATACAAGGAATATAGTTTAGTACAAACAAGAAGGTGAATCAAACAACACATACATATATGCATGGCCATAAAAATGTGTTCAAGGAGCCTATAGTTTGAAAAGAGCCCAAAGGTAAACAATTCTCTACTGCCCAGACGCATTTTATTTGGATCTGGGTTTTAAAGCTGTTTCAATGAATGTGAGTTTCAGTGGCAGAGAAGCTTACTGCTCATGCTAAATCTGTTTTCCTTGTGAGACTTGTATTGTTTGTTTAGCAAATGGCTAACATATATATATATATATATATATATATATATATATATATATACACATACATATATATATTAGAATATAACTTCCTAACTACTGAAAGAAAGCCATTAAAAGAAATAAGTATTCTATTTTTATTGTTCTTTATCAGACTGCCTCCAAGGAGACATAAGAACAAGATACAGAGTTGCTTCTACAAGTATTTATTTGCTACAGGAAAGCTTTATTATATCCAATACTCTTATTATTTACTTGCTTTCTCTTAAAACTTGTTACTAGGTAAAACTAAAGGCCTTAATCCAGTCATTCCCCATTCAAGAATGAGAAAGAACACAATTTTTTTCTTGTATCATATTCTTTTGACCAGACTTTTCTTCGTTGTTTTACATTGCAGTGCTTACATTTCTTAAAATTTTGCAGGGAGAAAAAGAAAAGAAGGCGAAGAAATAAACAGGGACAACTGTTTACTTTAGTAACACAATTACACTTGAAAATAACTGAGAAAAATTTTACTTTATAGCATGCAGATTATATCATGCACTATAAAAATATTACTGTTAAAATTGTTTCACTTACAGTTAACACTCTCTCCCCATGCTCTTCCCCTCTTCTAAGTGTTCCTCCAAACATTAATGACATGAAGTAGGGCATATGCTTTAGATTCCACTACAAGTTAACCAAAGTAAAAAAATTCCAATATTTTCAAGTTTTATTTTCTGTCATATTTCACAAATATAATTAAAGCTATGTACATTTCTGAGATGCTGGTCTTACTCTTGTTTATCTACATCTCCCAAATCCAGTGTCTATTTAATTTCCAACATACTCTCATTTCTTCTAGTTGACTCTTGTGCTTCTCTCTCTCAAGCATTTTCATATGTAACACTGGAAAAGGTTTCATGGGCACAGCCTCTCTGGGGTCTTCATTACCAGAAAAACAAGAAGCAGTCTCTTGTTTCACAGCTCACTTTTTTAGACAAACTTTTTTATTGCCTCTTAGCATGTTCTGCATCAAAAAATGATTTTGTCCCTCCAAGAAATAATATTGTGAAGATATATCTCACTTCTCCTTCTCAACATTCCCTGATTAATGGAATACATTTACTCCCCTTCTGGCTGGAGTACAGTGAGTAATAATTTCCCACACTCTACTATCTCCCACTTTTAGTATTTCGTTCTTCTGCCACAGTTTTGTCAGAATCAACTCCTTCTGCTGGTATGATTGCATTTTTATTACTGAATGTTTATTTTGCTTTCTCATGGCCAGGTTTGGAGCTTACACATGATGCGCCCTTTCAATTAACAACTCCTGCTGTGGAATACCAGTCCAGTTGCTTATCTCTGCTTTCATAAAATTAATACAATCTGTTCCTTCCAGCTTCACTGATACAGCAGAAAATATCAGGTTTTCCCTACATGCTCTGTTCTCTAATTCTATTATTTTTTGAAACAGATTTTCTTGACCAGTCTCATATTCAGACAGCCTTTTCTTCATTTTGACGTCTGTTTTTTGCAGTTTTATCACCTCATCTGAATACCTGTTTAAAGCTTCATCCATTTTTCTAGCCTTTTATTGTTTGAGTTGATATACTCCATCAGTGTTTCATTTTTTAATTAGCTCTGAATACAGTCGGCTTATTTTTTTCCTCTAGGTTACTAGAAGTCAAGTATTGCACTAAAGCTGGCACTTGTTTTGCTTTTTGCTGTACAGCTGCAGAATTCTTGCCAGTCTGTTTTCCTCACCTTTTAATATTGATTTTCTTTTCTTTTTTTTTGGCAACGAGGCAGTGTACTTACTAGCCAGTTACTGAAATTTACCCAAAAAATACAAGTTCACCGTCTGTCCCTTCAGAGTTTCTGTTTTAATACTGGGAGAGCTGAAATTAAGCTGTTATTCAATGTGCAGCCATCTTGGAAGTCACCATTTGTCATCTTCATCCAACATTTCACACCCAATAACTTTTCTGTTCACTGCTCTATCTGCCTGTACAGTACTGTCCCTTTCATTTCTGTAAGAAATTTGCAGTGTGGGACAGAGTCAAAGGCTTTGCTGAAATCTATGGAAAGTACACCCACACAGCTACTCCAGCCAAGGTCTTTTTAAAATCCAGTTAAAAAACAAGATCTTCCTGCTAAGAATCTACATTAGAAATTATAAGTAGCCATTTATATGTTCAGGCAACTAATTCCTGCCCAGAAAAGACTCTCCACTGGTTTGAGTAAGACTGAGATCAAATCAACAGGCATGTCATTTCCTGAACTACTTTTTACATTGTCCTTGTAGATCAGCACCACTAAAATTTGCTTCCAGTTCTCCAGGACCACCCATCATCCACAAATCCTATTTAATGGTTCTAACAAAACTTAGCAACCCTTTTTTTTTTTTTTTTTTTTTTTTAAGATGCCTGGTGGGACCTATACTCAATCCTTGCCTAGCTAGTCTTCCCTCTTACATACAACTGATGCCCTAGAGAAGGTGCAAAGATACCAGTTTTCTCCCAAAAAAAATTTAATTCTAAGAAATTTACTTTTGACACCTCACAGTCTTATGCTTTCATTTGTTCTATTGGTTGGTTCTTCTTGCTTACTCTGTGACCCATCTAATCATCGCCTATCAACTCTAACTCCTCCCATAGATACAAAACCACTCCTACTGTACCCTTACCTGGCCTGTCTTTCATGAATATCCATATACACTACCACATAATATCCAGCGCCATCAGTAATCCACACTTCTCTTATCCAAAGCATATAGCCCTCATTCTTTACTACAACCATTTCCAGACAGTTACCTTCCTTCTAGGTCCTTTGGCCAGTTAAGCATCATCCTAATTCAGTTTCTCTTTTATTCCTTTTCTGGTCCTTTCCCCTTGTTCTTCCTAAAATGTACTACTCCTACAAGCTTCTGTTCTTTGTATTAAGCAATCCTTCTTCTAGTCTCATTATCGTCCCTTTCCATCCTATGGCAAATTCTTTATCTACCTGCCTATCCCCATTCTTAATTTCAATTTACTTCCCCTCGCGTGTTGCTATCTACAGACCAGCTTACCCATCCCATTAACAAACTATTAAAAGAAAAAATATATATGTAGATTTTCCTCTCTTTATCTCGCTCCTTCAGCCAGAAGACAAATTGTTAGATACTTTCCTTTCTCAAACTATTAGTATCTCTTACACTGCAAGTTTACATCTCGGCACGGCCACTACCTCATGTCCAGTCCCCACTGCAAGTAGAATTATTTGAATATAAAATTGTATGAGTGGGCATTGAAATTCCTTTGCAACAAATGCGGTCACTACAGGACCCATTCTGGTAATGGTTAGACTTGGAGCTATTTTTCAGCCTTGCTCTCAAATGATTCCTCAAATTACTTAGTTCCCTTCCATCACTACCCATTTTCCTGTCACATGCTGCTGCACAGTGTTGAATTTTCCTGCCCCTTAATTGCCTGCCCTGACATCCTCTGGATACATATATTTTCATTCCCCCTCTATCTGTTCTTCCCTGCTCTCCTTCTGGTAATGCTCCCTGAATGGTTTCTTCTCATTCTGCCTTCCATCCATCTCCTCCTATTTCTGTCTCTACTTTTCACGGCTTCCATTCCCATACATCTACGCTCCTTCTGACCTTTCTTCTACTTCTAACAATCCACATCAGACACACACCGTATATCAAACAGGCAAATAGTACCTATGCCCTTTCACGTGTCAAAATACTTTCAGTGACAGGATAGGATACAAGTAGGAAACACCAATTAGAGTAACAGCTTACTGGATTAGTCAATGAGTTTCAAATGGGCTATATCCTACTGATCAGAATTTGATTGCAAAAGCTGTGCAAGTGATTTAGCAAGACCACAATCTTTACTGGGGTCTCTGAAAACAAGCAACCCTGTCAAATAATTAATGAAAACATAAGCAATAATTACTTTCATGACTGCATTACCCTAATGCATTAAGATTATACATCTCAACCTGTCCAGGAGTGTTACTGTGTCTTGATCTTCTGTTGGGAATCTATGCTAGAAATCAATGAGCAGCCCATGTTACTGAAATACCACTAATTTGGTGACAATAAAAAGGGTGGCTAAAAGATGTGGTCCCACAGGTCCAAGCATGATGATCACCTATGTAAAAGATAAGTATGTTTTATTGTGGAGTTAGGATGTGTAGAAAATGTATGGCTTCAGGTTTACCAATGAGGAGTGACAAGATTCCATCTCAGCATTAACAATTAGGACTCTCAAGAGCCTGACGTGGTATAAACAAAAAGGATTTACAAAAATCCCACATTCAAAACTCAGACACTGGGTGTGAACTTCAGAGTTTTCCCACACAAAGGCTGTGCAGTGCAACATTATGGGGTGCTGCACACCTGAGTGAGCTGCTCCTCAGATGAGATGGAAAACCCAAGTCCCCATCTGCATGAGATGGAAAACCCAAGTCCCCATCTGCCTGAGCTGGTGATAACTCGATAGATGGAAAATTATACATGGCAATTATGAAAAAGTGTAAGGTAACTTCCCCTGGTACCATGCCTTATTTTCTCTGATCAATATAAATGCCACCTTGAGTCTCCTCTGAAAAAAAGCCACTAACTTAGTGGGACCAACTTGATCAACAAAAGTTGAAAGACAAATGTTCTAAGTTAAACTGGACAAAAATCCAATAGTAAGCACATTTATGTGATGCCAACGCAAACTTTATTTTGCACTCATTCTTCCTTGTTTATTAACTAACAAGTTCTACAACAAGGAAAAAAGTACTCAAGTTAAACTCAGACAATTCCAACTTAAAACACTAATCTCCAGCTTTGGTTTTTACAGTGGCACCACAGGGTTGCTTTGAACAAGACAGACAAATCTCCAGCCCCATCGTTAGCCCCAGTCTTCCTGCATACGGTGACCAAGGCATTACATCAGTACCAAAATCAAACAGCTGTATCTCATTCAAACATATCTTAATCTGAAATACTTAACATCCGATGATGCACAATACACATGTAACAGCAAGTTCACACACGAATAAGAAAAATAAGTACAGTACTCTACACAACTGCTATAGAGGAATAAATTCCGAAATACAGCTTAAGTGATCAGAGTTCAACTAGCAGCTTGAGCACATGATGCAGCACGCATGAAGGATGAGGTGTGACCATTGTTGAAGAAGGACACACGTGGTCCTTGGAGTGATGCAAATACTTAAATTACCACCTGGAGCAGGATTAGATCATAAAAGAAAAATACTGTTACTGCCTGGATGCCAGTAAAAGCACAAAGTACCCTCTCAGCTGCCTGGATGGCAGCTCCTATTAGACAGTGTAATATATGATCGAGGGGAGCCTGATGTTAGGCAGGACCAGCGGCGTAGCTAATCTTCACCACAGCTCTACTGAGGAAAGCAGGTACACATCATGGACTTCTCTCCTCTCTTTAAACAGCACTAACAGGTAGGAAATGGACAAGGAAGACATAGGCACAGTCTAAATTGGGAACAAATATACTGGATATTATGTTACTTAAGCAACAGCACCACTCTCCCCATAACCCAGCATCAGCTCTAATAAATCATAAAAATAAAGCGAAGACACAGACTTGAAAGCCTCCCAAGCCCCTGCTTACACTTATTAAGGGTACCGGAACTTGTCAGACATTTGGGATGCATGGCTAGGTTTAAAAAAGGCTCTTGTGATCATTTGCCTAGTAAACACACAATAACCTATTCATCTATAAAAAGCTTTTGTCATTCTTCCAACTGCTGAAGTAACGCAACAGGCACAATACATGGCGCTGGCTGAAAAATGTATATCAAATATGACCTACCATAAGAACACCAAAAACAGACTGGCAGAGAAGCTCAGCAGTAGAGTCAGTGAAGGCTATATTGTGCAAATAAAAGCCTAACAAGTTTCCTTCCACATGTAATAACTTTCCCACTTAACTTAAAAATGATACCATGTTGCACTGGTTAGTGATACTTCCTCTTTTTACCAGTTCAATATTCAAATCTGGCCCCTAGAAGATGTTCTGTGATTACACTTCCCCCAACATATTAACAGCTGCAACATGCCAGCAACACTCACAGAAGACTTAACAAGATCCTTTGTAAACTATAAGAGGCATTCACAAAGAAGTATAAAACTGGCTACGTCGCCTGGCTGTTACAAGTAGACATGGCCATAATAACTTGTCACAGTTTGTACCATACACATTTTCTCACTGAACAGCTTGTGCAAATGGGTCCTCTTTCCTGTGGAAGCAACTCAGCAAACTAAAATAAATATGGCACATATCCTTAAATCAAAAACTAACCTTAATATAAATTAAAACGTAATACAAAAATAGAGTCTCCAGTTTGCTTCCTCTTACTGGTACACACTAGTTCCTTTCATTAGACACATCCCTCAAAACAATTCAAATGTTTCCCTAAAAAGCAACCCAAGAAACAAGGGATGCTCTGATATCTCTACCTATAACACTCACAAATGCATCCCAACAGACAGAACTGCAATACAAGAGAATGAAGAACAAACACCCATATTGTAAATTAAAGAGTGCAAGTGGAATGCTGTACAATAAAAGAAAACCGCATCAAGCCAAACGTTAATATGCATGAAACAGGTGAGAAACGGTTCATCACCCTATTCTCAGACACTACTTAAAACGTGTCAGAAGTTGTTTCAACACATCATCCCCAACACTGAACAAACTAGAGAAATAAATTCAACTCCAGCCTCCCCCCAAAAGCAGAAAACAACATAATCATGCACTTCTGCATCACAATGAGAAAAAGGCTCACATCTTGCTAATGCTGAAGTAAAACGCACTAACGCACCTTCACATTTATCTGGCAGTTTCACCCAGTCCTCATCATCGCGCTTTGCCCAGGCTGAAAAATGGCTTAAAGCTATTATCACGTGAAAAAAAAGATTCCAGATTTGCATCTTAATAATAACACCAATAATTCTGCAAACAGATGAACTTTTGAGTGCAATACTCGCAGTACACTTTTATCGCTATCACCCTTATGGCACCACTATACTATATACTTCCTCATTTCTACTTATGATACGTTTTACGTCATTTACGGCAGCAAAGTTGCATACGTTGACAGTTGCCCAATCAGCAAACTATAAGTATTCTTTAGAGTTGGCTTTCCTGTAACACAGTTTGCTGTATGCAGTAAGTTGGAGACAGATTGTAACGTGTTATGTCTGTCAGATTTTACTGATTAAGTCCCAGAGGCAAAACGCATTGACTTGCATCGTATACCAGCAGTTGTTTCATCTTTTTTATTATTAAAAAAGAGGAAAGAATACTAACCGATCATATTACTGTCTACCTGTGTATCAAATCTGCTGTATGCACAGGTAGGGTTACCACCTTTTCAAATGGCCAAAGTGGGACATTTTTGGTACAAATATCAGATTTTACAGGCCGACACATACCCACGGTCAGTACAAAGGTTAGAACTTAACTTTTTTGCCTAAATAAAAGCTTATTCCTGTAGCATTTTAGTTGCTTATTCTGTTTCTTATAACGTTTAGGTATTTTAGATACAGAATAACTGTTTTATGCAACTATTACATAACATATAGGAAATAATTTTGTCCTAAAATCTCAGGACATTTGCCATTTTTACAATTTTTTGTCAGGACACAACTGCCCAAAGAAGGACTGTCCCTCGCAAAGTGGGACAGGTGGTAACCCTATGCACAGGTGAAACTGAGTAGCTACCTACTGACAGAATCAAAACGCTGTTTCGGTAACATACCTCTAAATTGTCCCCAGTTTTCAAGGACGTCCCTAATTTTGACTCAAATTTTAGGTTTGTCCCTCTTAAAACTGGTGACTTTTGGAGAAAAAGTGATGAATTGCACTTAATAAATAATGATAGTAATTAGAATTGCACTCAGTAAATAATAATAGTAATTAGAGTTACTGGCCTCTTTTAGTTCAGAAAATGTATATTAATTCATATTCTAGCATTCGAAAGAGACATGCGTGAATGGGCGTCGAGTTAGCACCTCAGCACCGTAAAAATCTACTGCCAATCATTAGTGGACCGGAGTTCCGCTGTGGCGACCCCTAACCGGGAAAAAATGAAAGAAAAACAACAATTCTCTTATTATGTCACTGTCTGAAGTTAATACTGCTAATATTTTAAACCTCTCCCTGATGATTTCTGGATTGGTTCCTGATTGGAGAGCTATAGCTGTCACCGTTTGGGCAAGAATTCCAAACAAAGGCAAAAATGATTGGGGGGGGGGGGGGGGACATTCAGGGGCAGATTTTAAATACTGCTGTTAAAAGTTTAAAAAGTTGGTAGAATAACAGGTCTTGTGTTAACATGTGTTTTCTGAAGGATAAATAATCTTAAACGCAAATGCATGTCAGTAATTTAGTGGCTTTGTTCAATGCCAGAGAAAAACTAACATTTTATGAAGAACAGACCAAAAATAAGAGGCAGAGACACTCTGATACATTTTGGAGAGTTAAGGGGGTGTGCTAACATGGTTTATTTATTTCAGTACTGTTGACAGTGGTAGAGGTCCGATTTCTAGTAATCCATTTCAGCCACCCCTTGGCTATACCGTATTTACTGTTTGTTAAGATAAATGGGCTGGTTTCAAGACCTTGTGCATCCATTACTGGGACACCGAAATGCAGCAGTTTAGTGATATACTGAGTAATTGCTGCATTAGTGCAGAGGAAAAAGTTAAAAATCAAATCATTTTAAATGACCAGACTTATTTTTCAAAACAAACCATTTTTAACATTTTTTCCATTTAAATACAATATACATCACATATATTTTCTTTGCTACTATCATCAGACCAACATTCTAAAAATTGCCAAATTCCTACTTTCCCCTTAAACCTCACTCCTCTCCCTGATCAGTATTAAGCATGTATTGTTCCTACAATTTCCATTTACTTTTATGTAATTTGCTCCTTCCTTTTTCTAAAGATCCAGTTCTTTTATCTCTTTTATAATATTCAATATTTCAAATATAGTTGGTATAGACTTTGATTTCCATTTTCTAGTAACTGTTTTTTTGGCATCCAACAGAATTAAACTTAATAAGGCCTTGCTATGTCTAGGCAATTCAGATCCTGTATCCCAGCTCAAGAGAATTGTTTCCTTACTTAGAACCATCTGCAAACTCATTACACTCCCAAAACATATGTTCCCAGTTACCTCTTTCTTCTCCACCACACCTCCAACATTTCCTATGCACCCGAGGAAAAATTCTTTGAGGTTTGCTTGGGGTATAAAAATACCTATGCAAACACTTCCAGACAAAGATCCTCAACCTTGTGAACTTGGTTGCATACTTGGGAGGCATACATATGTCTTCCCATTGTTTTCTTGTAAACTGCTTTTCCAAACTTTTCAAATCACCTCTGATTGATTCTTATAATTATCATGCACTATTTTATTTGCCATACTAATTATCCCTTTTTTAACAGCTGCACCTGTGCTAGAGTCAGCTAAAAACTCTAGCATAGCAGGTCCCTTGCTTAAAATTTCCCCTATCCGTTTCTCTTTGCCTGTACTTTGAGATCAAGCCCTGCTAGGGAACGCAGTCTCTAGCCTTCAATCCAAACGTTTTCTTGGCCTCATTTCACTTTATTAACTTTCGTGCAACCAATATCTTGATTCCTTTGTAAGGTTTCTCCAGTAAATTCCAGTCCACTCTTGCCTATTTTCTATGCCCTACTTGCAGTCATCCCTACTGGCAAAATTTCCTTTCTCCATTCTCATATTGGCTTAGTTCTTAGAACACATTTTACTACTTTATGAATATAATATGAAGTATGGTTGTTACTATTCTCTATAAAATCTGCATCCAAAATCCCCCTTCCATTTCTTGAACATCCTCCTTGCTTTCATGATCATCCCTTTTCACTTTGAATTATAACCTTCTGCTTGCATTATGTATAAGAGCCTTAACCGTGTAGCTCTAAAATATCCCTTTAAATCAGATAAACCTAGACTACCTTGTTCTATTGGAAGGATCAATTATCCAGTTTAACTCTTGCACTCTTTCCCTCACAGATAAATTCCTTCAATTCTTTATTAATTATTTTGTACAACCTCTCCTTGGCTTGATAAAAGTATGGCTGACCTGTATATAAGACTAAATGGACTAAAAAAATTTCTCTGGTTGTATCTTATTATCCATATCCATAGATAAGAGTTTCCTTTTTCTCGGTTTTTGTATCACCTTTTGTTTAGTCTCTTCCCACATATCCTTGGCTGCCATAACAGGCACATTTTTAATCCTTACTCCTTCATCCTATCGTTTCCCCACAAATATGGGCATTGCCGAACCAATTTGTGTGTAGGTATGTAATTTATGGCTATAGCCTATGTTTTATCTTCATTAATTTTATATCCCAACACGGCTTGAAACTGTCTCAAAATGTTCCACAACACTGAGGTGTCCTTTTCTGGATTTATCATCTGCAAATAAAGCCAACTTTTCTTGATTACCATGCCAATTATATCACTGTATTTCTGAGTCCCTTATTTTCTTTATCAGTGACTCTAAATGTAAAGCAGATGACAAAGGGGAAAGAGGACACTTCTGCCTGGTACCTCTATTCAAACACAGCTTATCTGAGAGGAAACCTCCCACTTTAATTCTTGCCTCTGATCTTTCATATATCCTGCTAATTAACCATATCATTGTATCGAGGAATGCAAATGCTTCCAATACCCTACTCTGTCACCCGGCTTACTCTGTCAAATTATTTCTTTGCATCAAGACCCACCAACAATAGAAGTATTTTCTTACATTCTGCTTCCCTCTGAATCATTATCATTCTATTAATTTTGTCAAATGTTTAACTTCCCTCCACAAAAAAACACACATTGTTTAAAATTGAAATAGGTCTGTATGAAGCTGGGTCTGAAGGGTCTTTGCCATCTTTAGGTAACATATCCACCACAGCTTTCTTCCAAGATGTTGTGCTTCCCTTCCTTTTAAAATACTGTTAAACAAAATCTTCCAGATCTTTATCACTTTCTTCCCTCCTAATTTCCAAACTTCCAGAGGAATACCATCTGTTCCTGGAGACTTTCCTGAAGATTGATTATACATCACTGTTTTTATCTCATCTCCTATCTTAAGTGTTAGTTGTTGAGCCTCATCTACCTCTGACCTTAGCAGAATTAAGTCTTCCATAAATATTTCCATTTGTAATCTTTCTTGATTTCCACATTTCTCTGCTTTATATAAATTTTCATAAAATTTCTGGAATGTCTCTAAAACCTCTACAGGATCTGTGGCTATTTTTCTTGTTCTAGGTTCCCTAACTCTGGCAATAACTGTTTCAACATTCTGTTTCCTAAGTTGTGCTAAAAGTTTTTGGGGTCTGAAGTTCTTATCAAAAAGTATTTGCTTAACTGCAGTTTTTTCTAAACTCATGCATATTATCCCAATACCTCCTTATTTTTTTTGAATTTTCACCTCCTCTTGTTCTACAAGATTCCCCTAATTCTACAATACTTCAACCTTTGTCAGCCCCACTAAGTAATTTCTATTAATTCTTAACCATATTTCTTTCTCTTTTATTTTGGCACAGTTTTAAACTCCATTTTCATTTTATCCCAGTCACTAGCTAAAAATCATCCTTAACAAATATATAGGGAAGACTGAGAGATTACTAAGACAGAGAATATACGCACATTTGTATTGTATTAAAAACAAGGATCTGAAGAATGCACTTGCCAGGCACACTGAGGAAGAAGGAGGTGAACACAAGTTTAAATTTGCTATTATAGAGGTTATTAAAAGTGACCCCAGAGGAGGTAACATCAAAAACTATTTAGCTTACAGAGAACTTTATTGGCAGGTTCTGACAGATGCCACAAGAACACCAGGCATCAATGATTATTTTTCTATCAAATCTCTTTTAATGTTAAACAGTTAATATATGTATTAATTTGTAGGAATAGTTATATTTATGTTACAACATACATATATTACATGGTTTTTACATACTTTAACATTTTTAGCAATGCAATAGTATTATTGGAATATGTATATATAATATATTTGTTAAGGATGATTTTTAACTACATGTTGCTTTAAGAACAGCTTAATTTTTGGCGCCAATTTTAATTTAAAATGGAGTGTTATTAGTTGTTCTAATTGTTCTGATAAAGCTAGCACAGTCTAGTGAAAGCGCTTAACATTTGCAGTACAACTGTAGTACAATAAAATATACTTTGGGATTTTAATTAACATCCAGTGGATTTATTTTGCTGAAATAATTTGAGCTTAGAGTGAACATCTTCGTGTGGATTACTGTGGAACTATATACGTGTTGCTCCATACAGGCTGTTTTCTTGTCCAGTCACTAGCTATAACTTTTGAATATATTTTAATCTTCCCTAATAATTCTTGAATACTTTCAAGTACCCATTCTTTAAATACCTCTCTTTTTAACAGGTAGATGGAAAGTGTCACTGTCTTATTTTTATTTAACAACTTGGCATTTTTATCTTAATTTTTTACAGGTGCATGATCAGAAAAAGTTATTGGATGTGTGTTGAAGATTTGTATTAAATGCACATGTTCCTGTGAAATATAGTTTTTATCTAGTCTAGCCCAGATATTCTACCTTGCAGAATAATATGTAAATTATGCCTGAGTTCCTACTACTGAATTCACATTTTCCATAACAAATCCATCCACTCACAACCCTCATTTCTGATTTTTGCACATGAGTTTAGGGTGTCACTTCACCAGTGACAATCATCTAGCAAATATTTTCACAAATTTCTTCAGAAATCTACCCTCTTTTGTTATATTGTCCTATCAAGGTCCCCTAATACATCCTAACTATTGTAAATCAAATTCCATTCCCCACCTATAAATAATATTCCATGCTGAAAGCTGATTATTTCTCCCAAAATATTCTTAAGGTCCATAATAGCGGTTTTCAGTAGAATATAAATACATGCCATTGTACTCCTCCTTCCTTGACAATACCCCTTAATACCACAAATCTACCATTTTTGTATTTTGTTTTCCTCCTCAATCACTATTGGAGCCACGGTAGCAATTAGTATAATTACTCCTGTTTTCTTCTGTCCCTGATATTCTGCTAAATATCCATTCTGAAATCCTCTCTTTTTGAAATTCATATGGTCATTTGTGTCCAAATGTTTCCTGCAGCATTTCTGTTTGCACTCTGCATTTCATGATATAATTCAATACACTTTCCTTTCTATCTGTACCTGTAAATCCATTCATGTTCCAGGATAATATGGACAGTGTAGCCATCATGATAAAAAGCTATTGTTCCCACCTATTATACATTTCAGTTATTTTTTTATTATTTCCAGCTTTTGTGTTACATGCATACACTAATTTTGACAGGCTGATCTTTTGTACAGTCATTTCTTCTCCTCTAAGTTTGAACCTATGTCATACTTTCAAGACTTTTTGTTTTATTGAAACCCCTCAAAAACATACAGTCCATCCCCCATTAGCTTGGAACAAACACACAAAGCTATGTACATCTTCCAAACATGAAGTGTAACCCTCCAGAAGGGAACAACTGCCCCAAATTGAATTGCCCCAAACTGATGGCTGCACCTACATGCATTATCTAACCTAAAATTAAGGTTACCCATGTGTATGCTACAGCCCTTGCTCCCACTTACATTGATTTCTGTCTGTTCTTTTTGTATCTCTCTTCCCCTCCCTGATATGAGAAACAGCTTGTATGTTTTAGAAAATGTTAACTTTTTGCTATAGGAAAATGTACACTGGCTATCTTTAAATAAAAATTAATTTTACACTGTTTTATTAACTGCATTAAAGTATTAAGGCTGCTAGGGTGGTTGTTACCTCTTATTCACTTCTCAGAATTTCTAACATAATGTTTTCACTGAACTGCTGGCCATTGTACTGTTAAACCTTGGATTTTCCTCAGCAAAGAATACTCAGAGTTTTCAAGATTAACTGCTTGCAGCTACAGAAAGCTTGTCTCTATGGAAATGCACTCAGCAATGAGTCTTTGTAAATTTCATTCAGAAAAGAATGCACAGCTGCCATCAGCTGCAGACATCTCATCTCCACTGAACATTTGCCAGTGGAAAATAAACAAACTATCTTTTCACTTGTAAGAAGCTTAGCATTTTCATGGCTTTCAAGCTACATGCTTACAAGAACACCTGTTTTCAGCTGAAGCTAAAGGTAGTGATCTAGACATTCACCCTTGTAAAATAAAAAGAGAAAATATCCTAATTCTACATATAATATAATCAGTGCACGTTTACACCCTATCCAACCCCACCAGCCCAAGATCATAGCATGTGATCATTAAACTTGCTTTTGTCCAGCCTTTTTTCTCTCATTATACTGTAAAACATATATTTCTTACAACTAAAAAAGTACTTGTTTACCTTAATATCTTTAGCACAAACATCAGTCACTGAAAAGACTCCCCTCACATTTAAAATACCACTGACTGTACACTACACAAAACTGTTTTACTGTATATATACCACATGCAATTTATATCATGAAATGTTTTATACAAATACTAATAAGAAAAAAAATCTTTATTTACGGTTAGTTTTTCCCCTTTTAATGTCCTTCTAAAATTAATGATCTAAAGTGGGGTATATGCTTTACATTCCACCCACAAGTTTAACAAAGTCAATAAAAGTCCAATATTTTTTCAGCTACTTTTTCTTGCAAAACCATATTTCACAAATGCAATAAGATGCTTTATAGTCTTCCATTTATTCATTAGTTTCAGAGTTACTGGTCTTCTTCCTGCTCATCTCTATCTCCCAACACCAGACTCTGGTTCAAGTCCAAGGTACTGTTGATTCTTCTAGTGAACTCCTGTGATTTTTTTTTCTCTCAAGCATTTCCCTTTGGAATATTGGAAAAGTTTCACTGGCAAAGTCTTTCTATGAACCATACTATTATAAGAATGAGAAGCAGAGTCCCCTTCTGCTTGCTGATTCACTTTTGTTGGATAAACTTTTTTTTTATTTCTTCCCTAGCCTGTTCTGCTCAAAAATGACTGATCCTCCAGGAAAAAATACCTTGAAGACAGCTGGATATAGCAGCTTGAATCTCATACCTGCCTCCTGACACTCCCTGACTACTGGGAAAAAATTGCTTCTCTTCTGACTGGTGTACAGTGAATAATAATTTTCTATAAATACTCTGTGGTCTCCAGTTTGTAATACTTCAGTTGTTTGTCACAATTTTATCAGAATCATCTATTTCTTCTTGTATGCTTGCATCTTTACTAATATAGGTCTTGGCTGCTTTCTCGTGGCCAGGTTTGGAGCATACATTCGATGTGCCTTTTTGGTAACAAACTCTGCTATGGAACACCAGTCCAATTGCTTATTTGTGCTTTCATAAAATTAATGCAGTCTGTCCCTTCCAGTTTCTCTGGTACAGTAAAAAAAATCTTAGTTTTTCTCTGCATGTGCTGTCTTCTAACTATGTTTTTAAACACTTCTTCTTGAGAAACTTCATATTCAGATGGCTTTTTTTTTTCATTTCAGTCTCTGATTTTTGCAGTTGTATCGGTTTATCTGAATGGCTAGTTAAAGCTCCTGTATTTTTTTCCAGCCTTTTGTTGTTTGGATTGATACATTCTTTCAGTGTTTCATTAATTTTAGTCACTCTTGAGTATATATGATTTATTTTTTCCTTTAAATTACTGGAAACCATCTCTTGAACCAAAGCTGAAGCTTGAACTACTTTATGCTGAACAGCTGCATAATCCTTCCCAGGCAATGTTTTATTTTCACCTTGTCTCATTGATTTCCTTTCAGGTTTTCCAGATTTCTTCTTTGCTGGCATCCAGGTAGTATATTTACTAGCCAGTAATTGATTTTTACCAAAAAATGTGTTCAATGGCACTTCTGTTCCTCAGTTTCTATTTTCACACTGGGAGAGCTGAAGTTATGCTTTTTATCAGTGTGCATCTATCTTGAAATTTTGAATGACCAGATATATTAATTGAATTAAGAGTATTAGTGGCTTGGTGAGCTAGCCATTGTCTCTAAAATATTTATATGTTGAGTCTTTATGATGGTAGTCAGACAGATCTTCTTTGAAATTCTCAAGGGATTCTTTAACCTTTATATCAGAAGGCAATTCCACAATGCAGGTCCTAATCTGGAAAAATCTTGCTCCTCCAGAAGTGGTTTAAAAGGAGGCATTCTAAATGTTTCATAGGGAATATACTTGTTCTCTTAAGAGGAGTACATTTTTTAAAGGGGATAGTAACAGGTTTCCCACCTATAAGGTATTTTTTGTGCTATCCGGGAATCAGAATGATTCTCTGGTAATCCAGAAAGTAATGTACAAACTCTAGTATTCTGTGTAGAAGTGTGGACAGAATTCCAGAGTTTGTTAAAATCCGCCTTTGTCTTTTTTTCACAAAAAAAATTGCTAAAGTGATGGGGTGGACTGTGAGATACTCCACAACAAAGCGAAAAAGAGTAATGCTACATAGATTAGACACATGGAAATGGACTAAAAGGGACATTCCGCCCTAATGACATATGTGTTTACATGATAAAATGGGAGTGGTTATGAGTGGAGATGGGTTGGGCCTGGGCGGACTCATGCGCAGAGCAGGAGGCATGGCTTTGGTCCGGTTTTCAGCATTGCAAGAGGTGGCAACCCTAGGTAGAAACCATCTTTTGGAACTTTATATACTAGAGTTCCAGGTAACTAGGTTACTCTTTCAGTAACAGGGAGCTAGTTCAGTATTTGGAAAATAAAGCAGTGGTGAGTGTGGGAGTCAGCAGGCAGGCCAAATCTGCAAATCTTATTTTCTGTAATTTTTATGTATTATAGGAAGATCGAAATGTCAGAAATGGTAGGTCATATTTCAGTTTATGTAGAAGTATGTTTTTGGCTAAGGCCATTCTAGCTATTGGTAGGATGAGGTGGGAAATTCTGTAACAGAGTTTCAGTTGAAAGAGAAAATACAGTTGTGAAACTTGAGCTTACTGTAACAGTAGATGTTTGAATGATCACTGCTGCAGTATCCTTAGCTATGTGGGTTATATCCTGCCAAGGATATAACTGCCAGCTTAGCTTCCAAAGCTTCAGGACACCTTCCACATGCCCAAACTGTCAGGCAGCTTCAGCTGAGCTGACTGAATGACAAGTTTGGGCATGAAGCCCTTTAGAGCTTTCCTGCCAGCAGAGAAAGGGAGGCTGACCCCTGAAAGGGCTATGCTAGGAACAACAAAAATACATGTCTACACCCTGTCATGAAAAACACATAAAAAAACAAGGGGAGTGGAGGGAGGGAGGGAGTGGGACTGCAGCAGTGATCATTTGAACATCTACTGTTATGGTAATTTCAACTTACACAGCTGTACTATGTTCATCATACTGACCACTGCTCCAGCAGCTTTAGCTATATGGGTAGATTACCAATGCCAATTACATTTGGGTGGTGAAAAAAGAATCCAAAAAAATCCAGAAACTCATTGAAAATGGGGAGATGGACTGTTTGTTTCAAAGAAAACTTGGATACCACTTTAGGCATAAAAGAAGGACATCTTCCCAAAGAAACCCTGTCCCTATGGAAAATGAGATAGGGATGACTCACCATAAGAGCTGGCAACTGAGATACCCTTCTTGTAGAGGTCAGAGCAATCAGTAAAACTGTTTTCTATGTTAATAACTTCATGTCAGCCCGATTAGGTGGTTTAAATGGAGTAAGTGTTAGCTTCTCTAACAAAAAATTAAGATCCTAAGGCAGGGCCACCAGTTTACTTGGAGGCCTCTTCTGCAAAACCCCCCTTTTTTTTCCATACATCTTCAGAGAATTATCAATTATGACATAGGAATACTGCAAACCAATTGTCAGCGTGTAAAAACAACAGAAAAAGATACTACACACTGAATCCCCTCGGGTCTTGAGAAGCATACACAAACCACCAAAGTGCTGAATAAGCTGGAGCGCTGATTTTGTAAAATTATGTTTAATCGACAACCCAAAAACAGTTTAACACTTTCACTCAAAAAATGAGCTTCATCAGAACTAATCATCAATCAAACAAACTGTCTTAAATAAAATTTTTGGCGCCAAGATACATTTAAAATTTAAAGAAACAAACTCCTTGTTGGTACTGAATATATTGGTATAAAAATTAATAAATCTGTCATTTACCAACATATTAAATCTTCACGTATACATATAAAGTGTATATGAAATTTATATAAAATATGAAATATGTAACAATAATAAAAAATAAATATATACTACAAGCTTACTTCCACACTCATATTCTAAATATAAATTCTTTTCTATTCTATGAGTAAAGTTGCAATGGTTTCAATATTTTGACATAGCATATATCTAAGAAAGTCAGGATGTGAATCATTTAAACCAGTAGAAATGTTATCATTCAGTTCTTCATTGCCACCAAGTATAATTCACCTTCATTAGTTCGATTAATTCCAAACCCTGTTTGTTAAATAATTTAATCAATTCTAGATGGAAATTAGAGTTAGGGACCAATCCTTAATATGTCTCATATCATATTTCTTAATATGTCTGTATAATGCGTTGTTTTCATTTTTTGTTTTTATACTAAAAAGGGTGGTTTACTTAGCCAAGTGTGAAAGATGCCCATGTTTCTACATAGGCAAAACTGAGCAGAAATTCAGCAAACGGATATATTCCCATTTGTATAGTATAAAAACAAAAAATGAAAACAACGCATTATACAGACATATTAAGAAATAAGATTTGAGACATACTTTTAAATTTGGAATTATTGACCATGTCAAGTTAAGTAGTAGGGGTGGAAATTATAAAGAACAGTTGTTATATAAAGAAACTTGGTGGCAACTGTATACGGATGCAGCACATGAGCCTGGTTTAAATGATTCAATTAGCATTAAGTATATGCTGTGATACACTTTTGTAACTTTACTCATAGAATAGAAAATAATTTATATTTAGAGTAATATGAGTGTGGAAGTAAGCTTGTAGTATACATTTATTTTTTATTATTGTTACATATTTCATATTTTATATAAATTTCATATACACTTTATTTGTATACATGAAGATTTAATATGTTGGTAAATGACAGATTTATTAATTTTTATACCAATGTATTCAGTACCAACAAGGGGTTTGTTTCTTTAAATTTTAAATGTATCTTGGCGTCAAAAATTTTATTTAAGACAGTTTGTTTGATTGATGATTAGTTCTGATGAAGCTCATTTTTTTGAGTGAAAGCGCTAAACTGTTTTTGGGCTGTCGATTAAACATAATTTTACAAAATCAGCGCTCCAGCTTATTCAGCACTTTGGTGGTTTGTGTATGCTTCTCAAGACCCGAAGGGATTCAGTGTGAATTATGACATAGGCAAATTTACATTCATATAAAAGTAATCAAAGTATATTAACATAAACATGATACTTCACAAATATTGCTATATATCATATAAGCTAGCAATAATACATAAATTATTCAATTCCTGCCTTTTTTTTAAATGAGACATCTTTATTAAACCATCACCTATTACATTGTCAGTCATACATTTATATAAACGAAAACAAACCACACCAACACAGTCCTCGTTGCAAGCATTTTACATCACAAACCATACTGACACACTCCCAGTTGCAAATATTATACATCACTTATAATCTATGCAGTCTTTCTCACTCAGACATTATATAACTCATTTAAGTCCTGCCGCTTTTTAGACCTCATTCCTCCCTTGTATGTATTGCTCCCATAATTCCCAATTTTTCCTATGTAGTTTGCTCCTACCCTTTTCTAAAGATAAACAAGTGTACAGCAAAGCCACAAAGAGAACAGCCAGACTCCAAGATATTTTAGTGCTTTTGTTCAATTTAATATACAATGAACTTCATCAGAAAATAAATATCTTGTTTCAAAACCACCCATTTTATACAAAAAACTCCCAATCACATAACAACATGAACCAATGAAATAAATAAATGGTCCAAATAGACTAATTTAAAAAGACATAAACTTATTTTAACATAACTAATCAACTGCATTATTAAATACAAATGTGTATATATAATATATATATATATATATATATATATATATATATATATATACTCATACTTTAAAAACAACATAGATATATGCATGAAATAAATGTAAACTCTACATACATGGTTTTCTTTAAAATTTATGCATTTGTAAGAAACAATTAATATTAATAGTCTCATTGAGCCCGGGAAAGTGATCAGCACATAATGAAATCTGCCATTTGCTTTCCCTACACTCCAATAAAGTCTTAAAATCACCACAAAATACACCTGAATTCAGTGTGTCAAGCACAAAAAATGAAAGCTTCTTAAAATTGTTCCAGACTACAGCATGTCATGCTAAACCATTTGTTATATCTTTGTTCTTAATGCCTAGAACATGTTCATAAATTCTTCTACCCAAAGTCCTAATTGTCTTGCCGATGTAAAAACATGTGCAAGAATTGCACAATGCAGCATAAACAACAAATGTAGAGTCACAGCTATAATGACCTTTGGCCCAAATGATCTTCCTAAAGTGTCTTATTTCAATGGAAGCAGAATTGACTATAAACCAGTGGCCGCTGGTGACTTCAAATTAAAGGGGGGCTGCAGGAGACAGTTGAATGGGTGGGGCCAATGGGAAGGGGTGTGACCAACTAGAAAGGGGTGGAGCTATGCTCAAAACCACAACAACTGGAACTTTAATTAAATACGCTGTCCTGAGTGCCAAACTGTCATTACGAGAGTCCAATCAAGACAAAATGAAGTGTAGAAGAAAAAATATTTCAGTGCATTGGCTACATGACAACTTACTTAATATCTAGATGGAAACACAAAGGTTGTAAGGCATGAAAAAATAAATTGTTTTTAATTACATTACTGGAATGGCAGTCAAAATCAAGTATAAAATAAAACAAGCAGCACTCAGCTCAAACCACTTCTCCTTGCACTGCAGTTCTAATTATAATTTATATTCAGCTTTATAAAATTACCAAGTAACATGCTGATAGTAGCAATCTCAGTGATACCCCACTTGTAAAAATGTTTCTTATCCAAAAAGGACCTGCTGCCTGACAACAACTATCTACTTGTTTCATGTGGAACACATGATCAAAGTAAAAAATGGACAGCGAACAAGAAACAAGCTCAAGATAAATTGCTTAAAGGATTACTGCACAAGTTATGGACCACACATGATAGACTGGCATTCTGTTTAGTTTACGGGTAAAGCCTGCAAAGATAACTGCAAGTCTCCAACAAATGTAATGAGCTTCTGAAAATACTGTAATCCTGTCCTTTATTTCAAATACTGTCATATGCATTTCAATGCCTAAGGCTTATACGTTATCTAGTTATGTAAATATTCTCTGCATGGCAACAATGAAAATGTTTTCAATGTTGGTAATTCTTTAACAGTATGCTTATTAAAGCTTACTTGCATCTTACAATCTCCGACAAGCTTACCTGATGGTCAGTAAAGCATTGCTACTTTAATACAGAGCAACAGGGCACTGCAACAGCATGCATTTTCTGAATAATAAGAAGCATAAATCAACAGTATAAAAATATGACAGAAAACCAGAACATTCTGCAAAATCAAGGACAGATGAAAAGCCACGATCGTACTTGTGGTCTACCTTAGATGGGGGAATACTCTGCACACTTATACTGCATAACTGCTCCTTGCCTTGCTTGGACACATCCAGAGCCACTACAATGGGGAGTGGGGTGCAACAAGTAGGTCACAGTTTGAAATGTCTCTGGCTCACGGTGATGGCTCTGACACTCATATCTCTCAACCTCAGAGCAAGAAATCTGGACAAAGCCAAACATAGAAGTGGGACACTGGCCCAGAAATAAAGACAATGTTTAAATATTACTTTTATAAACTTAGAAAGATAATAGAATAGTAGTAGGTTTGCATTAGTATGAATTTTTGAAGGTATGAAATCTGAAACTCAAATGTCTGCCATTATTTTCTAACTTCAGTCTTTAATGATTTGCTACTAATTTGCCAGAAAACCACAATTTTATGACAAACAGACCAAAAATGTTATGCAAAAATATAAAATTGCCACCCAATACAGCTGGGAACCTGTCAAAGAAGTGACACCTTTTTAAAATTAGTACTGTTAACTTGAGCAGCTGACAAAATAAGATCATCTACATGCATTTCTGAAATAAAAGTAATTTATAACTCTGATCATTACAGTTATTTATAATTGTAAATCCTCCACGTTTTCTTCCAAAATTGCCATTTTGCAGAGGAATTATTAGGGGGAGAGCAACATTTTGAGCCAAAATTGGGGACAGTTGAGAGGTTTGGATATTCCTAATTCTATAAAGTGATTTATTTGCACGTACCTCTCAACCTCTTAATGCAGGAAATCTGGACAAAGCCAAATATATTGGGGGAACATGCAAACAGTACTAAAAATTGCTCTTGTATAAACTTAAGACAGTTGCTAGAATAACAGGTCTTGCTTTAGCATGCATTTTTCTGAAGGTTATGACATCTGAAACTCAATGTCTGTCATTATTTAGTGACTTCATTCCTAAATGATTTGGCAGAAAACCACAAATTTTATGAGGAACAAACCAAAAATAAGAAGCAAAAATCTATTCATTCTGCAAAATTCTGGACAGTTGAGAGGTATAGTTCAGCTGGGGCTGTCTGGGCTTGCTGCCCCCCCCCCTCACAAAATCATGGTCGAATGGAGCGTACCCCCTGCAGCCATTCCAATGTCCCATTCCTTGGTTATTTCACTCCATTTGCCATAAACACTGTAATGTGCATACTGCTTTACTTCTGCGATGATATGGATTTTATTTGAAAGTTTTATTTTATATTTTACGGCATAAACCATAATAGATATCTGCTAAACAAAGCAATGCAGTCTCACAATGAAAATAGACTTAGCATTAAAACTTCTCTGTCCTTGAAACTCACATTCAAAGAAAATACATTTTGCCAGTGGGAGATAAAGATTAATTTTTGGCTGTTTTCAAATCATAGGCCCCTTGAACACGAAACATACACATGCTCTTTGATACACCTTCCTGACTGTATTAAATTATATTCCTTGTACAATACAGTACAGTTGAACTGCCCAATTCAGAACATTTCCGTTATAGAAGTCTACTCAAACTTCAACAGTCCACCAGTAGCAGTAAATATGCACGATCTCTGAAGAAGTAAAAGTCATCTAAATAATTCCAGATTAAAGAAATCTATTAACTAATGAAGAGGTTACTGCTAGCAAACAACTTTATATGTCATTGTTTCATCTACACATAAAGTGTCTGTTGCCCTTAAGGAATAAATTGTTTATGTTGCATTAAAAAAATTATAATGCTAGTAATATCACAATAGGGAATGGATAGCAAACTGATAACAGGTTCATAGTGACTAGGTATCTTCACCAAAGAGGACTGCAGCATCCATCCCCTTTATAACAGAGTAGAGTATTACCAATTGATCTACCTACTGTGGGAGTAGAACCCACAGCCTTCTGCATCAAAAGCAAGTACACTACCTGTTGTGCTATTTTCATTATAAGCAGACTCGGCATAAGCAGCAATAAACTTTTGTTCCCCTGCAGCTCTCAGTTCCTTGTAAAATCTACTCGACACTCAGCTGTATCTCTGAACTTTGCAGCACAAGAAATCTGGACAAAGCCAAAATTTATTTGGGGGGGGGGACAAAAGCCCAAAAACCAGGGACACATTTTAAACATTGCTTGTATAATGTTGGAAAGTTGCCAGAATAAAATGCTGTGTTACCACCATACATTTTACTGCCAAGTATTGAACCCAGGTCCCTGTGCAAAACAGCCAGAGCAACATACCACTATGCCAAATCATCTATTTTTATGAAAGAAAGGAAGACTGAAACTTAAATGGCTACCATTTAGTGAATTCAGTTCTCACCATAGCTGTCAACATCTTAGCACAAAACACCTGAACAAAGCCAATAATGGGGGAATACAGCCCCCAAACATATTCAGTGAGTTCAGTTATCACCATAGCTCTCAACCTTGGCACAAAAAACCTGGACAAAGCCAATAATGGAGGAATACAGTCCAAAAAATAGGGACAAATATCCACTGAGGACACCAGAGCAAACCCACACAAACACAGGGAAGACATTCAGACTCCACACAGAAGGCATCCCAGCCAAGAATAAAACCAGTCAACTTATAGCTGTCAGGCAACACTGCTACCACTGCACCACTGCACTACTGTCTGTTTTAAGTAACAAAAATACAGAAACCACAGATTTTATGAGGAACAGAACGAATATGAGTCAAAAATCTGCAAATGTTTTAGAAATGGTGGTGGATAGGGAATTCAGGCTCTTGTCATCTTAGGCCCAAGGTACAGGGTTCAAGCCTTATTCTCTACCCATCACCATAAAGCAACTGGGGCATTTCACACACACACCTCCAGAATGGCCATGTACTCTGCAAATGCGATCCTGTTTCCCCGATCAGTCCTCCATACTGGCCTGTGCATGCTGTGGTCTCGGTCTCCCATGAAATGTGAGGAGGCTGGAGCCTCCTGCAATTGATCCAGCCTGCGGGTGATGCAGTCCAGTCGTCACCGCACAGATCTCAGGGTTGGAAGGGTGGAGTTAACTCCCTTCCCTATCTGGACTTCCTAACTGAGCAGTTTGGAGCTCAGGAATGCCTGAGCGTGTGTGCTTGGAGTTCTGGTCTGCCTAACATAGCAGCCAGGAACTAAGTATGCATGTGCAGAGTCCGAGATATTTTGTTATTTTTATATGTTCTACAGTGGGGGGACTGGGGACTTTATTTTATGGACAGGTGTGGGACCCATTTTACAGGTGGGAGGGCTGCAGTCCCGCAGTCCTATAGCACGAGCTGCCCCTTCTATAAACCTACATTGCCTACAATGGCCACAAGAAAAAGTACCGAATGACTCATGCCTAACATTTGAATGGTCAGTTTTATCTCTTTCAAGAATAGTTTTAATATTAACTACCTTTTATAGGTGAACAAAGGCTTTTCACCTAAAATTCCAACCAAATCTGAATGCCCTATCAGTATTTTCCAATTGTCCATAATAATACATTTGATAGCGCTCATGTCATTGGAAATCGGGATGGGGAAGGCCAACCTATATCTAGCAGTACCATGATCAAAAGTCAAATCTAAACTCCTATGTTCTGTCAGAATAGGACCGGTTGTACTGTCGCGCAACTTTATGACTTCACAGACAATTCTCTTGAGCCAAAAGGAATTGTACCCTCTCTGTATAAAAAAGCTATCAAGCTTATCCAGTTCCAACAAAAATGTGGATTGGTCACTAGTCAATCAACTTACCCATATAAACTGACCTTTAACAACACCCCTTTTCATGTGTTGGGAATGCAAGCTGTCCCTGTGCAAATACTGGTTAATAAAGGTTGACTTCCTGAAAATTTTACTGGAAAACACCAAATTTTTGGAATCAAATTCTAAATGAACATCGAAAAAATCAATGGCCTTACCAAAACCCCTCTAAAGTAAACCTAAGAAAATCAGTAGTGTTGTTTAGGTCTGTTACAAAAGATGAAAAAGTCTCAAAATCTCCTTTCCATAAGAAAAACAGATAATCTGTGTAATGTTTGTACAACAATATGTTGTCTGCTAAAGGATGTAAGACCAAATGTTTGATCTCCCACATAGCCATATATAAATAGGCAAAAGGTGGTGCAACTCTAGAACCCATGGCCACACCTGAAATCTTCTGGAACAAAATGTCATCAAATCTGAAAAAAATGTTATTTGACACAATTTCCATCAGAACACACATTGTATTGATTTTGTCATTACTAAAAGTAGTGCAGTTGGTCAAACATTCCCTTAATAAATCCAGCCCTGCATCCTGATCAATACATGTATATAAAGACATAACATCCAAGGATGCAAAAACAAAAGGTGCACCAATATTATTAAAATTACCTACCTAATGATTCTAACACATGCTATGAGTCACATAAATAAAACCTAGAACTTTGGACAACAGGGTTTAAAATGTTGTCCAACCAAACTGAAATAGGTTCAGTCTTAGAAAAAGCTGCAGACACTATTGGTCTAAAAGGGGGATTCATCTTATTTTTATGTACTTTAGGTATAGCAAATAATACGGCCAGCTTAGGATGTTCAACCTGCAAATATCTATAAGTCGAATGACTTATATTACCTCGACAAAACAAATCAAACAAAAGATAGTCAACCCTTTTGAAACAATTCTGGATGTACTCAGTTGTGACTTGTTTGTAATTTCACCCATCACTTAAGAGCTCCAGAATAGCACTTTTATAGTCACTGGCCTTCATAATGACTATAGACCCACCTTTATCACCCTTCATCACATGTAAATCATTGTTAGAAGCCAAATCATACAAAGCTTTCCTTTCACTAACTGAAAGGTGAAATTAACTGATTTTACCATAATTCAGGTTCCTAAACTGTTTTTCACATAACCCACCAAAAACCTGCAAAGTAGGACACAAAGCGGGAATATAAATATTTCTCTCTTTAAACCCTTCTGCAGGTGTATTGTGAACAGACAAACCATCAAAAATGAACTTCATATTCAACTTTCTCAAATAGAACTTAAAAGTCCACTATCAAGTTTGTAATATCAACCTTATTTGATGGAATGTAAGTAAAGCCACACTAAAGAACAGTAACCGTATCTCCCAAAAAAGTCTCACCACTTAAATACACAATGTCAGAGCAAAAAGTTAATTCTTCTTCCTGTTCTTCACCTGACCTTTGGTCAGTGGTCTGAACATTGTTTGGCCCATTACTGCTAGATGTAGAAGGGCCAATGACATGTGAAGTGGATTGAATATTGGATTCAACTGTTATATTACTACATTAGCAGACCAACCATTTCTTGAATTAGAATAAGCCAAAGTCACAGCTGAATTACCAATAACAGTATCACAATTGTTAACAGCCATGTGGTCTGACTTATTAATGTTCACTTTGGCATCCCTTCATTGAACCAAATAAGCAGTATTGCTTTTATAAGCAGCAAGGTCCCTTTTTAACTTGCCTTGCTTTCTAGAAATAATAGTGGCTTTTTGTATATTTTCACTGATATTCCACCATATAAAGACTTAGAGGCAAAAAGCACTTAAATGCTTTAATCCTAGCTTCTAAAACCTCCATTTCTGCTGTTAAATTGGCCAAATCATTTTTGCAATTCGTAATAAGCATATTCATAACAGCCAGACCAGTACTGTTAAAAAGTTCAACGAGCTGCTGATATAACGTGTCACCTGTTTAACACAGTTTGGGAACCTATAAAGTCTGAAACCATGTGGTACACAGCCACATCTGACGTTCTTCTCAAGATATGCAATCTCTAATTGTAAGGTTACAAATCTTAAAGACAATCTCCCTAATGAATAAATGTCCGCCTTACAAAGCTCAAAGTCATCATGGACTACATTCTCATTCACTGCACTTACTTTTGAAGTCGTAAAATTGATGCTAAAAGGATTGCCTGTGTCAAACCACATCCCTATGCTCAAAAGTACCAGAATAGCTTGAAGAGTCACCATTCACACCGGAATTGTTATCCGTATTATTCATTTGTGCTAGATGACCCAGCATACGCTGTACTGGTGTCATAACGCTATCTCCACTAGTATTCTGCTGTCCAACATGGACACCATGGTTGCCATGGTAACGTAAAGAAACCCTCGTGAATTGCTCCAACAATAACCACTAAAAGCTGCCCATTCAGAGCAAAAAAGTTGTCTAAAGATCTCAGTTCCAGTTATTTTATCTCTGTTATTATATTTACTGCTTCCACTAAAGTTGGCTTAGATTTCGATTTCCATTTAACAGCAATTGCTTTTTTTTTGGCAGCCACCATTATTAGACACAGCAAGGTCTTACCGTGTCTAGGCAATTCCAATTCTGTATCAGAGCTTAGACAAATCATCTACCTCATCAGACCAATCTGCCCATCTTGTATCTCTGACAGTACATCCTGCATGGAATCCTTAAAGTCTGCCAATTCACCGCACTACCGGAAAATATGTTCCCAATTACTCCTTTCTTCCCCTTTACACCTCCAGCACTTGCTGTCTGCCTGAGGAAAAATTCTCTGGAGTCTACTTAGGATATAAAAATATTTATGTAAACATTTCCAGGCAAAAATCCTAAATCTTCTAGATTTTGTTGCATATTTTGGAGACATACTTATATCCTCCCATTGTTTCTTTGTGAATTGCTTATCCAATCTCTCTTCCCAATGCTTTCTAACCTCCTCTGAATGATTCTTGTAGTTAACACTCAATATTTTATATGCTCTACTAATTATTCCTTTTTTATAGCAGACTCTGTTTTAGGTTCTATTAAAAACTCTGCTAGTGCTGCTCTTTTGTTTAGAACCCCACTATTTCTTTCTCTTTGCCTATACTCTATCAATCCTGACAGGGAAGGCAATCTCTAACCTGTAATCCAAATAAATTCTTGGCGTCTTTCCATTCTATCATCTTTGCCTCTCTAGTTATTTGCTCCCAAGGTCCTTTGCCAATTTTCTCCAATAAATTCTGGCCCCCTCTGGCCTATTGCCTGTATTCCTAATTGCAGTCATCCCTATCGGCAGAATCTCCTTTCTCCATTCCAGTGTTGATTTGGTTCTTAGAATACTTTGTGCTGCTTTATTGATATAATATTCTGCTTGATTATTGTTATTCTCCTTAAAGGACGGCATCCAAAATCCCAGTCTCAGTCAGTCCTTGTTTCTTGAGCTTCCCCTGTATTTCATCATCATCCCTTTCCTCTTTGAATTATAGTTTTCTGCTTGTGCTATGTATAGGAGTCTTAATTGTGCAGCTCTGAAATAACCCTTCAAATTGAGTAATCCCAATCCACCCTGTTCTTCTGGTAGAATCAGCTTATCCCACTTGACTCTTACCATATTCCCCTCCCAGATAAAGTCCTTCAGCTCTTCTTAACTGCTAACCACAACTTCTCTGGTTGATAAAAAGCTGCCTGACTTGTGTATAACAATTATCGTACTGATATCCATGCACTAATCTGAGCTGGTACTATGATAAAACAAAAAACAGAAATGTGAATTGAGTGCTTTCATCCTACCAAACCTTGGACTTCATCAGAATTCACTTAATTTAATTAGAGACTCATTTGTATAATAAAGGGCCATCCCATAATTAAAGCTACTCACAAAGTTAAAAAAACAGCACACTAAAAATACAACACGCTGAATAGAAACTACTCATTTATAAAAGATGCCATGAGAAATATGTTGAAAGCATATTAAGAATATTAAAGGTCCATAAAAAAGCTTAACACATAATAGGTCCAAAAATAAAAAATTAATAAACAATAATCTTTTAAAACTTATTAAGGAATTTGTTGTGATCTCTTGTTTAAAAATGGGTGAAGGGAAATTTTATCATTAATACCAGGGTAATGCTTTGCATTTAGTTTAATCTGCCAAATGGCTTCCCTTTCCTCCAACTTGTTTTTCATATCTCCCCATCTTGGGTCCCCTTAGACCTGCTCTAAAATTTCAAAATAAAAACTTTTAAAGTGTGGGCAATTCAAATTGTGCCTAAATAAGGCATTGTTATCATTTTTGCCTATTAATATGATATGTGTTCATAAACTTTTTTCCTAAGGCACCTTTCAGTTTTGCTGACATAAAATGCAGAACAACTGCCACATACAGCAAGATAAACCACATTTCTTGTTTGACAGTTCCCTTTAACAAACCATACAACAGATTTTAAATCATTTTTTTAACATTAACCTGTTCACTTCTAAAATGTGGGGACATTGTGAACATGCCCCACATTTAAATGTTCCCCTTATATTTGCAGTGGTTTTCCTTTGACTTCCTGCTTCTTCAAATTTAGCTGTAAGATTGGGGCCTGTCTTGAACATCTGCCAGTACGTAAAAAATAATTTTTGCTGATTTGCAGTTATTTATTTATCATAACCACTGTGTGTTTTGTCAGAAGCTTATTTGTGGTGTTTTTGGTAGACCATGCACTCTGGATGAAATACTTTTCCTTTTTTCACCAGTGCACTGGAAAGAAATCCATAAAGTGCAGTCCGAGTTAGCTATTGTTAAAGGAGTATTGACACACCTTTTGGAGCATTTTACACAAGCAGGAAGCAGGTCTGTGAGTGGGCAGCAACAGAGAAACATTTCAGTGCTTGCTCCAAATAGAGAACACAGTATAGTGCTTCCTGGCATGGGAGCAGGTGCTGTTGGTGATTTTCATCCCTTGTATGGAGAGGACAATCATCAGGAAGTGGTGGTTTGTAGCACAGCCAGTGAAGAAGGAAAGGGAAGCAGTTTTAAGCAAAAAGGCACTGTACCAAAGAAAACCTACACACTGGTTTGTGCAGGTTCCATTTCAAATTCTGATAAACACAATGGTAATTTTGGTGTTCTCAATAGAAAGACAGTGAATGCAGAAGCCTTGACATTTGTGAATGCTATTAAAGAGACTTAATCTGGAGCAGTTTATTAAAAAACATTCAGTTTTAGTGAAACTGGTCAGCCTATGAACTTTGGAAATGCTTGTGTTAGAAGTGAGGGCTCCCTTAAGGATTTGATTTAGAAGCTGGAGAAAAAGCTTTTCAGGGTTAAAGCATTGCAAACGGACAACAATTATTTAGCTAGGTGTTTGGAGCTCAAAATCGTTCCGTAAGGGCTCTGTATTTTTAAATTCCCTTTTGGTCTTGTTTACACAGACTCAATGTATCAGGATTTTGTGGATATGTTTAATGAACATGGTTTTGAATAAATGAACAAGATCATTAAATTTAATGATATGGCTATCTGTAATTTAATAAGGGAAGTAGAGTTATTGAATGAAAACATAATAAAATATTTAATTTTTAGACACTGGGAATTATTTTATAACAAACGGTTGAATGCAGTAAACAACAAGTGCTCTAAGATTATTATTAAGAAACAAAAGAAAATTGATAGAGACCTGAAGCAATATCCAGAGAAAAAGGCATAGTCCGTTAAAGTTAGCCTAAGACTGGATCTCGTTAAGACTAGGGAGAACAGTGGCACTCAGAACCCATGGTTAATGGAGGGAGTGCAACAGCAGGCTGAGAGAAATAGAAATATAAACAAACATACGAATAATAAAAAAGTTTTAAAAACAAAAAAGCTATATTTTTTTTTCAGGAACAATGGGAAGGGAAGACCAGAAGGAAGTGGAACTTCCACTACTCAGGTCAAGGGGAATTTCAAGGCCCCCACAAGAGCAGGTGGAAGGGGTGGAACAGATGGGCCCTCAGATAATTGTTCACAATGAGATACTTCATTTGTACAAAGTTTTTTTTTATTTATAATTACACAGACATGAGTATTTCAATTGATCATTTCTCTCTTTTTTTGAAAGATTTGAAATTTTTTCCTTCAAAGAGGTTTGATTTAGTGGACATGTTGGTAGAGGTTAAGTAGTATGTCAGGAAATTGAACCTGGCAGTTCTCTTTGGTGGGAAAATTCAAGGAGGAAAGGATACCACCTTGGAAATGGTGGTAAAAAAGAAAAGCACTTTCAACCCCCCCCCATTACACCCCACCCTTAATGTGTTTGAGAAAGCCATTACTGAGGACTTGTAAAATTTGAGGTCGGTCCCAAAAAGTACATCTCTTTTTTCCCTAATGTAATGGAGGGTGAGAGATGTTTAATGGAGCAATTAAAAAAGGATAACACTATAAGAATTATGAAACTGGATGGGGTGGGGGTATAGTTTTATTTAACATTCATGATTATTCCAAGGCCATGTTTGAATTACTAAATGACAAGGAAGTTTACTCTGTTTCTGCCATCAATGAGATCCACATACGTTATCAAAGAATTGACTCTTATTTGGAAGAATATCATTTAGAACAGACAATTACCTTTGACACTTGCAATGTTTTAAGAGTTAAAAAGCCCATGACTGGTACCCTATTTGGCATCCCCAAGGTTCATAAAGATCCCTTGAATCCCCTTTTCAGACCAAAGCATACCCGTTAGGGGTTTACATTGAAAGATGCTTAAAATCAGTTATTAGTCAAATCCAACATGTTATAATAGATTCTTGAAACTTTTTAAGTAGATTAAATGAATAACTTGGTCCCACAACTTGAGTTTTGTAACCATTGACGTGGTTGATCTTTTTTCCTCAATTCCAAAAAACGAAGGTCTGGAACATTTTAGCAATACGTTAAATACACATCCTTCTCAAATGATAAAATTAATCTTTTTGTGGAATTGTCAGTGGTACTACAGTTTAACTTTATTTACTTCAAAGGGGAATTTTACAGGCAATCTAAAGGTGTAGCTATGGGGGCTTCCTGCGCTTCGATTTACTCTAACTTAGTGTTAGCTGACTGGGAGTCAAAACATGTATTAGATAGTATTTATTTTAAATACCTTAAGTTATATGTAAGGTTTTTGGATTATGTTTTCATTTTATGGAAAGGTCGAGAAAATGGGATTGTGGATTTTGTAAACTTTTTGAACCAGTCTTCCACTTTTTTGGAATTTACATTTAATTTTAACAAGAAAGGTATAAATTATTTAGACACCTTAATTGAACACAACACTAATAGTTTTAAGTTTAGAGTTTATAGAAAGCCATCCTTTAGTAATGATTATTTGGATTTTTCTAGCTGTCACCATCTACAGTAAAAAAAAGAGAATATTTTAAAAAGACAATGTATAAGAGCAATGAGGATGACATTTCAATATGAGGATATTTGTAATGAATTAACTCTCATATGAAAAATGTTCCTTTACCGGCGTTATCCTCCCACTTCAGTTCAGGATAGTTGTAGTTACGTAAAGGCACAATGGGGGTTAAAATACAAACTGATACTGGGTACATGTCCACTTAATTTAAGAAAGCACCATGATGATGGCAATTTTGAGAGAGCTTTGGTGGTCCAATATGGTCTGTATTCACAGGCCATTAAAAACATGATTGTAATGAAACTGGAATATCATCAGGGTAATCCACAGCTTCAGCAAGTAGTTGACAATGAGCCGTTATTTGTGTTCAAGACAGGCCCCAATCTTAAAGCTAAATTTGAAGAAGTAGGAAGTCAAAGGAAAACCACTGCAAATATAAGGGAAACATTTAAATGTGGGCATGTTCACAATGTCCCCACATTTTATAAGTTAACAGGTTAATGTTAAAAATGATTTAAAATATGTTGTATGGTTTGTTAGAGGGAACTGTCAAACAAGAAATGTGGTTTATCTTGCTGTGTGTGGCAGTTGTCCAGCATTTTATGTTGGAAAAACTGAAAGGTGCCTTAAGAAAAGAATTTATGAATACTTATATCATATTAATAGGCAAAACAATAATAATGCCTTATTTAGGTACTCTTTGAATTGCTCACACTTTAAAGTTTTTATTTTGCAATTTTACAGCAGGTCCAAGGGGACCCGAGAGGGGGACATCTGGAAAACAAGTTGGAGGAAAGGGAAGCCATTTGGAAAATTAAACTAATTACCCTGGTATTAATGATAAAATTTCCCTTAATCCATTTTTGAACAAGAGATCACAACAAATGTCTTAATAAGTTTTAAAAGGTTCTTGTTTATTCAATTTTTATTTTTGGACCTATTATGTGTTAAGCTTTTTTATGGACCTTTTATATTCTCAATATACTTTCAATATATTTTTCATGATCTCTTATATAAATGAGAAGGTTCTATTCAGTGTGCTGTCTTTTTAGTGTACTGTTTTTTTAACTTTGTGAGTGGCTTTAATTATGGGATGGCATTTTATTATATAAATGAATCTCTAATTAAATTAAGTGAATACTGATGAAGTCCTATGTTTGGTAGGACAAAAGTGCTCAATTCACGTTTTGTCTAATAAACTGTTTTTTGTTTGATCATATTACTGAAACAGATTTGTCCATGGCTGCCAGTACAATCATTTTTGTTGATTTGCAGTTATTTATTTATCATAACCACCATGTGTTTTGACCTGTCTATAAGACTAAAGGGACTAAAAACATTTTAACTGCTTGAATCTTACTATCCATATCCATATAACAAAGCTTCCATTTTCTCAGTTTTTGTATATTTTTTTGTTTAGTCTCTTCCCACATATCCTTAGCTGCCACACTAGAATCATTTTAATCCATACTCTTAAATATTTAATTTTATCATGTCCCCATAAATATGGGTATTCCTGAACCAGTTCATGTGTAGGTACATAATTTACCACTATTGTCTTTGTTTTAGCTTCATTAATTTTGTATCCTGAAAAAAAATCTGAAACTGTCTCAAAATGTTCCACAACACTGTAATGTATTTTTCTGTTTTTGTCAGGTACAAAATATCATCTGTAAAAAACCCTGGTTTTCTTGACTACCATACCAATTATATCCTTCAATTTCTGAGTCCCTTAATTTCTTTGCAAGTGGTTCTAAATATAATGCAAATAATAAAGGGAAAACAGAACACCCCCATCTGGTTCCTCTGCTGAAGCAGAAATTATCAGAGAGGACCCCACCCACTTTAATTTTTGCCTCCGATTTCGCATATATTCTCCTAATCAACCTTACAATCTTTTCAGGAAATGCAAATGCTTCCCCCGTCCTGCTGATAAAGTCCCCAACTTACTCTGTCAAGTGCTTTCTCTGCATGAAGACCCACCAACAACAATGGTATTTTCTTACATTCCCTGTGGCTCATCAGTGTTCTGCTAATGTTGTCAAATGTTTGCCTCCCCTCCACAAAACCACACTGATCCATATCTATTAGTTTTGGCATTACTTTTGCCATTTTTTTAGCCATTATAGGCACAAGCACTTTATAATCATGGTTTAGTATTGAAATGGGCCTATAAGAAGCTGACTCTAATGGAATTTTACCCTCTTTAGGTATTACAGCTACCACTGCTTTCTTCCAGGACAGTGGTACTTCTCCTCCTCTTAAGATATTGTTAAACAAAACCTTCGGGATCGTTATCATTTTTTTCATCCTAGCTTCCAAACTTCCACAGGAGTACCATCTATTCCTGGGGACTTTCCTGTAGATTGGCTATACATCACAATTCAGTGAAAGCTAGCCCTGAAAACCAAAACTAGTAAAACATAAAACAAGGCTAAAAGTGGCAGCAAGCAAGCAAGATAGTCCAAAAATGTAGAAAAGGTTCAAAAGTATAAGCCACCAAATACCAATAAGTTTATTAAGCTCTTTCATCCCTTCCCTACAGTTCTGGGACATCTTCAGAATAATTATCACACACAGGAAATTAGTATAAATAAATCAGTCAACAATTATACATATAAAAGATCTAATTAAACCTTGTTGAAACCAAATTTAAACTGAACAAAGTTAAAAAACTAGTACTATAATGTCTGAGCTCTTGCCTTTAGAACAGGTAGATTTGAAATGTTCTCATTTAACCCAGGCTGTATTGTGGCATTCAGTTTTAATTGCCACTGTAATTCACTTCTTTCTATCTGTAACTCTCACCATCCTCCCCTTGGATCCTTGGGAATTACTTTAAGAATACCAAACCTGAACTTAACAAACCATTGACATTGCAAGGAATGTGTGTACAGTGCATTATTCATGTTCCAGTTATTAATTCCATACAAATGCTCATAAATTCTTCTTGTCTTTCTGTTTTCCCTACATAATACAATTGACATGTTTGACATATAGCTATGTTCACAATACCTCTGGTGGCACAATTTCCATTCTCTAAAAATATCAAAAAGGCCACATGTGGTAATTCTAAAGTTTGCCCTTCTAATATGTAAGTACATTGTGAACAAGTGGCACGTCTAGTGGTACCTTTTGTATTATCTGGGAGTGTTAGCATTGGATGTGCAAACAAAAACTTAAGATTCCTCCCCATTCTGTACACAAATTTAGGATCATCTCCTACTGATTGCATAAGGTCGTTGTTCATTCTGAAAATAACACAGTTTTCATCATAATATCCTTAATCTCTCTAAAACCTTCACCATATGTTGACAGTGTTGTTAGTAAAACTCTGGTCTACGTAAGGTCTAGGGCAATTTAAGTTCTCCCTACCCAAACCTAGTAGGGGTATAAATTTAGAACCCCACCCTTGTATCACCTCATGACTAATTCTGTAAATTAAATCACTTGGGTAGCCTCTTTCCAAAAGACATTTGGGATATTTTGACAAGTTCAACCTTAAAGATATCCAGGTTGGAACACATTCAAGCAGCCTGAAACAATTGTCCTGTAAAACTACTCCTTTTAGTGTACCGAGGGTAACTACTTTGCTAATCCAAATACTTGTTAGAAAATGTTTCCTTTCCATAAACTTTAGAAACAAATGCTCCTTTAATCAAATCTTTAAACAAAGTAACATCCAAATAATCAATATTAACTTCTGAATAGTGGTGGTAAATTTAAAAAAATAAGGAAATATTTAAATAAAGAATAAATTGCTCATTAATCAATGTCTTGCCTCTCCATAAAATAAATATATCATCTAAATAATGCCAGTACACCACCCATTCATCCTGAAATTTAGCATTAAAAACATACTTTTGTTCCCAGGCATACATCACCAAGTTTGCATAAATGAGGGAACAACTTGCCCCCATTGCTACGCCCTTAGTCTGTTTGAAAAATCCTCCTTCAAAGGAGAAAAATTATTGTCAAGAATTATTTCCATAACTTCCAAGACAAATTTAACCATGGTGTTACTCAGTTTACTCAATTTCCTAATAGGATCAGAGAACAAGATAAGTCCCTGTTTGTGGGGAATAGAAGTAAAGAGGTCAATAACATCCACAGTGGTGAAATTGCAGTTTACACTAAACCATTCATGTTTCATTCTTGAAAGAAAATCCCACAAATCTTTTAGTAAATAGTCAATAGAGGTTGTAGTATTTTTCAACAGTCTATCACTAAATACTCCTAAAGAGTAAGTTGATCTATCGTGTGCTGCTATTATAACCTTATAAGGGGGATTCAACACATTTTTTATGGACTTTTGGGATGCCAAAGCCCTGTGGAATAAGTGGATGTTGATTCTTAAGAAAACAAAATAAATCTTCTGAAATGACCCTTGATACAAAGCTTCTTCATGAAAAAGTTGGATCTTTCTGTGTGCTATCATAATTTTATTTTGTGAAATTTCTAAATATTTATCCGTATCATAAAAAATCTCCAACATTTGACCAATATAGTCAACGTTATCAACCAGGACCACCCCTCCACCTTTGTCGGGTTTCATAATACGGAGGGTGTTGTTAGTTCTAAGCAGATTCAATAACTCAAACTCTTGTTTAGACAAATTAAAATATCTATGCTTCTTCTTATTAATTAATGTGTAAATATTAGCTGTACAAACTTTTTTCATAAGCAAGAGTGGTAGGGTGAATGTATGGATTAAATGAACTTTTTCTTTTAAATAGCTGATCACCAATAAATTGGTGATGCCTGAATTTTAAAACATTGTTTGTAAATTCAGTTTTCTTGAAAAAAGTTTAAGTTCAGTTAAAACATCTGTAACCTCAACTTTAAAAGAGGGAATACATTTAAAATCTTTTTAAAAAGGGAAAATATGTTTGATTAATGTCCATATCTGTGTAATTAAAAATAATAAATCCTTGAGAGGATAACATTTTACCATCACAATCTATTTGAATACTATTGTTGTTAACAAATCCATTTTCTACCTCAAAGAAAAAAAAACATTTCCTGCTCTGGTAATTGTTTTTCCTCTTCTGTCCTTTTGGGTTGTTCTGGGTGCCCTTGGGTGTTGGAGCCTGGGGTAAAAAAAATTCTACCTGTTTCTTTTCTCTAATCTTCCATATCTTCTAATAGGAGGATAGTTGACATCATAATTATCAAGGTCAATTCTAGACTCCTGACTTTGCGCTCCTCATTTTTCATTTGACTTTACAGGACTCCCTGCCCTTGCCCCATTACTAAATTTAACTTTATTATTCCTAAAAGTTTTGGGCAATGGGTAAGCTGTACCTTTCTTGTACTCTTCATCATCTCTAGCTAACATTTTGTGCTTCTGTTCTAAATTAAGTTCTACTTGGCATTCAGCTTTGGTATAAATATTTTCATATTTTATAACATTAAATTCAAATAAAAGATCCTTTAAAATCTCATCATTTAAACTATTAAGTTCTTCTAAAAGTTCATTAATATTTGAATTATTCATTCTAATTATAAAGTGCATAAACTCTAGATCATGTCAGTCAAACATGTCAATAAGTTTTTTACATTCATTGTCTCTTAAAGGAAGTCCATTAGAAAATTTGTACATGCATAAACCTATTCTTAAATTAATTCCCAAGGATCCAAGGTGAGGATGGTGGGAATTACAGATAGAAAGAAGTGAATTACAGTGGCAATTAAAATTGAATGCTACAATACAGCCTGGGTTAAATGAGAACATTTCAATTCTGCCTGTTCTAAAGACAAGAGCTCAAACATTATAGTACTAGTCTTTTAACTTTGTTGAATTTAAACTTCGTTTCAACAAGGTTTAATTAATTGTTTTATTTGTCTAATTGCTGAATTGGATGATTTCTTTATACTCATTTCCTGTGTGTGATAATTATTCTGAAGAAGTCTCAGAAGTGTAGGGACAAAAGCACTTAATAAACTTGTTAGAATTTGGTGGCTTATACTTTTGGACCTTTTCTACAGCTTTTGGACTATCTTGCAGAGTCCTGGGTTCGAGACTTGAAGGGCTAATTATTGTACTTATGAACTACCACATAGGCGGCAGTCTACTTAACACAGAATGTGTGATAAGAGACCTTGGGATCCAGGTGGACAGTAGTCTCTCCTTTGATAATCACATTGTCACAGTAGTCAAAAAATCCTTCTACATGGCACACCTCATCACAAAAGGGTTCTCATCCTGGAAAAAAGAGGTCATTGTTCCCCTCTACTCGACATTCATTAGACCTATTACAGAGTACAATTCCCCTTTTGGAATGTACCTCAAAAGACAACTGCAGCAGCTGGAAAGGCCACAGAAGTACCTCACAAAGAGGATTACTGGCCTCAAACAGATGCCCTACACTGACCATCTCAAAAAACTCCAGCTTTACTCCATAGCATATCAGCTACTCTGAGGTGATCTCTGCCTAACATATAAAGCTATGTCAAATCCAGAGCTGTTGGACATGCTACACCTAAAGAAATCTCAATCCCTCTGAGCTACATGCTCTAGGGACCTAAATCTTGTCACCACAATAAACAGGACATGCTGGAGATTTGTATTCCTTGCCCAGAGACTTCCCATACTCTGGAACAAGCTACCCATCTATGTCAAGCAAAGTTCCTCATTAGCACTCTTCAAGAAAAATCTTGACGAGTGGATGGGAAATAGTAAATACATCCCGGGGATCACTTCTGTGGCTCTGCTCAACAGAGACACAGGAAAATAACTTTCTTGGAGGGTGTAAGCCAGGGAACCTTGTTGGCTAGGCTTACTTAGGCCCTTGGGCTGATAGCCTAGTACCTACCTATGAACTTATGAATCTATGTCACATCTTATAAAACTTTTTGTTTTATTAACTTAATACTAACACACAAATCTATGTACACCTTGAAATATTGAAGTTTTACCCTCCTAATAGGAGGAAAAAGTCCCAAACTGACAGCCACACTCATAGATGAGTTAACCTAAAGGAAAGGTCATCCATGATAAGATGCATGGTGTAGCCTGTGCTTCTACTAAGTATTTGGTTTTGTCTTATCTTTATTGCTCTCACAGCTGGGAAAATCCCTGAATATTTTCAGAAAACATTAACTACCTTGGGAAAGCCCTGAATGCTTTCAGAGAACATTATCTGCTTTGGGAAAAACCATGAATGTTTTTAGTGAACATTATCTCCTAGTAAAGTTCTCTTTTTTCCCCACAGCCAATCACTTTCCACCAGACTGTAGCCAGTTTCTCTTTATCAGATTGTCTCCATGGAGACATGAGAACCAGGCAGCCAGTTTCTCTTTATCAGATTGTTTCCAATGAAACATAAAGACCAGCTGCAGAAATGTTACTGAGCATACATGTATCTACTAGAAAAAGCCTAATAATAGTCAGTGCTCTTTTTCATTCACTTGCTGTCTATTAAAACTTGTTACTAATTAAATCTATGGTCTTTAATCCAGTCATTTTCCTCACACAAGAATGAGAAAAAGTACATTCATTTTTCTTTTATCATGCTTTTTAACCAGGCTTTTTTATACACTGCAGTGCCTACATTTCTTAAAACTGATCAAGAAGAGAGAGAGAGAGAGAGAGAGAGAGAGAAGAAGGGAGAAAGAAAAGCAAAAAAAAAAACAGAAAAAAGAACAGCAGTGCCTGTTTGTAATCCCCATTACATTTAAAAATAAATGAAAAAAATAGTTTATAGTATGTAAAGAAAACCACCTGCCACGAAATTGGTACTATTAAAGAAAAAAAATGTTTACTTATAGTTAACTTTCTTCCTCCTCGTCCCCTCCCCAAAGCACTTTTCCAAAAATTAATGACATGAAGTAGGGCATATGCTTTATAGTCCCCCACAAGTCCAACAAATTCTGAAAAAGTCCAATATTTTTTAGATTTTCTTGCTCTGTCATATTTCACAAATATAATTATTGCATTTTAATCCAATATTAAGTTACTGGTTTTATTACTGTTCATCTCCAAAATCATGTCTCTGCTTCATTTCCAACATACTCTTGATTCTTCTAGTCAACTCTTGTGCCCCCTTCCTTCTCTACAACATTTTCTGTTGAAAAATATGAAAAGGTTTCACAGGTACAGTCCTCTGTGGTCTTTGTTGCCAGAAGAATAAGAAGCAGAACCTCCTTCTGTTTCACAGCTTACTTTTTGTTGGACAAGCTTTTGTATTTCCTTGTTAGCATGTACTTCATCAAAAAATGATTTGGTCCCTCCAGGGAAGAATACCTTGAAGACAGCTAAGTACAGTAGTTTGAATTTCACACCTGCATCTCGGCATTCCCTGAATAGTGGAATAAATTTGCTCCTCTTCTGTCTGGTGTACAATGAGTAATTCTTCTCCACAAGCACTCTGCTGTCTCCCACTTTTAGTACTTTGTCCTTCTGCCACAGTTTTGTCAGAATCAACTCCTTCTGCTGGTAGGATTGCATCTTTAGTATTAAAGATCTAGTTTACTTTCTTATAGCCAGGTTTGGAGCATACACATGATGTGCCCTTTCAATTAGCAACTCTTGTTGTGGAATACCAGTCCAGTTGCTTATTTGTGCTTTCATAAAATTAATGCAATCTGCTCCTTCCAGCTTCTTTGGTATAGCTGAAAAATCTCAGGTTTTTCCCTATGTGCTCTGTCCTATAATTTTATTTTTTTAAAACATCTCTTCCTGATCTGTCTCATATTCAGACATCATTTTCTTTATTTTGATCTCTTATTTTTGCAGCTTCATCATCTCATCTGAATATCTATTTAAAGCTTCTTCCATTTTTTCCAGCCTTTTGTTGTTTGTGTTGATATACTCTATCTGTGTTTTGTTTATCTCTTCCTATAGGTTACTGGAAGTCATGTCTGAAGGTTGCATTGCTTTTTGCTGAATAGCTACAGAACTTTCCCCAGTCAATGTTTTTCCTCACTTTTTGTGGATGATTTTTTTTCCATGTCGTCTGCATTTCTTTATTCCTGGCATCCAGGCAGTGCACTTACTAGCCAGTTACTGAAATTTACCCATAAACACAAGTCTGCCAGCCTTCTCTGATGAGTTTCTGTTTACTAAATGTGCAGCCATCTTGTAAGTTCTGCAAAACCCCTTTCAAGAATATTTTGATTTGAGACTGCCTTGAAAGAGGAGGATATGCTGAAATGGGTGATAAATGAACTTTGATCGAGGAATTAGAAAGATCATAGTATAGTAACTCACACAAATATTGTAAAACCAGAGAACAAGTAGTCCTGAATGGGTGATGGTTATGTCATTGGCATAAACTAGAAAACCTTTTCTATTTGTAATATATGATTTTCTAGAAGCAGGCTTTCTTGCCACCATTAGTTCCTGCTGCATGTCCTCAGTAAACAGGTGCCTAAATGAAATTAAGGCCCTATCATCCAGGCAGTCAACTGAAATGATTTATGTCAGAGTGTATCAAATACCCTGTGCTTGTGTGAGTAGATCCAGTCTATGAAGAAGCTTGTGGTAATTGCCCCTGGTGATTTCTGAAACATGGGAGAAACACGAGTTGCCTAGGCCAGAAGGGAGTTACCACAATGATCTTGGGGAATGCCTTCTGAATTGTCAGTACCCTGGATATTGTGAAAAAGGTAGAAAAGCATACAGAAACATTCCTGTCCAAAGAAAAGAAAATGCATCTGTCTTCCAGGCTTTCTTACAAAGAGGCCTGGAACAGCAACTTGCCAGTTGATTGTTCAAAGAGTTGACAAAAAGGTTTACTTGAGTCTGTAAAGGGTTCCCCCTTGCTTGTTGATGTACCACTTGAGTATGGTATTCTCTGAAACCACTTAAAGAAGTCCTGGGGGCCAAAGATGGTCTACAAAGTTAAGTGCTTTGATCAGGCAAGCATCTCCTAGATATTTATGTACTTGCGTCAGTCCTTCATATTCTATACCTTTGCTCTTTTATCCATCCTGAAACTGGTTCCCAAGTAAAGTCTGACACATCTGCAGTGACTAAATGCTTTGGAGCAGGGAGTGCAAAGGTGAGATGAGATCTGGATTTAAAGATATCTCTTGTCTCCATCAAACGATTTCTCTTCTGATAAACCCCAGCAATGGGATTTGAAAAGATAAAAGATGTTAATGCTGGGACCAAAGAGATTTCAAATACCACTGTATTTTCTTCATGTGAAGTTTTGTCAGGGATATCATGAGAATCATAGATGCCATGAGCCCCAAATCCTGAGGTATTCCCTCATGGTGATGGAAGACTGGGTGGGATCTATTTTATACTGTGGAAGAAAAGCTCTTTGAACTGAGATGTCTAGCTGACTTGCCAGAAAGGCAATCCTGTGTGAGGGCGTCAAGACAGACTTTTGAATATTTCCTTGGAATCCCAACTTGTGTAAGAGATCTATCACTCAAGAGAGAGATTCTTGACACTTTGAAAAAGACTCTGCAAAGATACACAAGTTGTTTAAATATGCAAAAATATGGATACCCTGTAGCCTGCAATGAGTCATAACCGGAGATGGACACTCTTGGTGCAGTGGATAGTCCAAAGGATAAGGTGGAGAACTGATAGTGTGTTCCAGACACTCAAAACCTTAAGAAACCTTTAGAGTCTGGATGAATAGGGATGTGATGATAAGCATCTTTTAAGTCTAATATTACCAGGAATCTTGAAAGTGGAGGAGATGATAAAAGGTTGTGAAATGACTTCATTTGAATTAAGACCTGCTGTGGTGCCAAAGGCAGTTTGTTTAACTTTTTCATTTTCTTTTTTATGGCTGGAAGAAGGATTGAACATGGTTCATGTAGTCTGTTCCAAGGTCAAGCTGAAAAGATGCTTCTTTCCCAGGGAAGACATGCAGCAAATGCTGGTAAAACTACCAGTTCAGAAAAGTTACTTTTTTGACAGAAAAACACAGTAGAAGCACTTGCAAACACTATGCCGGACCCACCAAAGAAAAATAAACACAATTTCTCTACAGAAAATATGTTTTCAGTTAGTTAACACTACTTTTAAACTGACAGAAAAAAACAAGTGCTTCATTTACAAGTACCTTACAGTTCATTAAAACACAACACTCCTAGCTTTAAAATAACTTTCCTGAAAAGGAAAGTAATAAAACATCAGTAAATATAAGAAAATGGAAGTTTTTCCCCAAAGGGAACATATCTGCCCAGCAATGGAAAGCATAAGCCAACTGTCAATCCTCAAAAGCTTCACAGGAGTGTATTGTTTGGCGGCAGGAAATCTCTGATGGGATTCCCCCCAAGACTTGTCTTTTAGTCAGTGCAGCTGAAGCTGCCTGACTGTTTGGACATGTGGAAGGTGCCCTAAAACTTTGGAAGCTGGCAGGATATAACCCATATAGATAAGGCTACTGCAGCAGTGATCAATATGGTGAACATCTTTATTAGTAATGTTGTCAGTGTGGGCAAAGAGGGTGAGACAATGATCAAGGATGAGGTCTAATGACTTATACTCTGAGATAAAGCATATAATATTGCTTTTTATTGCCAGTAATAGAAATAACTATTAGCTTGTATAATTTGTGATGGGAGGAAAATAACATGATATTAGTTTTATTGTGGTTAATCCAAAGTTTGTTAGCAGAATCCCAATGGCATAGATTGAAGAAGGACTGTTGGAGCCAAGTTTGTAGACTGACTGGGAATTTGTTTCCTTGAAGAAGAACATTGTCTGTATAAAGTAGTATGTTTAAGGTAGTCAGGTCTTCTGATAAGTTGCTATGGATAAAAAAATATATTAAGGGTGGTAAAACAAAGTCTTGAGGGACTCCAGTATTCATTGTGTCATCGGTGGAAAGCTGGTTATTACATTTGACTTGAAAAGTCCTACTTCTAAAGTCTAGTTCAAAACAAGTAATAATATTTTGGCCAAAGTTAAACTTTTCTAGCTTACAGAGAAGCAAGTTATAGTTCACATTTTTAAATGCCCTAGTCATATCTACAAATATTCAGCAGTAATGAGTCCGCCATTGATATTAGTGTATGTTTGTTGCAGAGAATAGTAATGTGGTATTACTGAACACATTTCTGAAAACATTTTGGTACAATTAAAGTACAGCTCTTAACTTTTTAGTTCAAGAATTAGGGACAAAACCAAAAATAATGGGGGACAAAGTTACAATTGAAAACACTGGCACATTCTAGCAAAAGTTTCAGAGAAAGAAAAAACCCACAGGGAGAATGAGAAACTGAGCAGCTCTCCTCTATTTCTGAATCAGAAATCTAAGAAAATAAACCTGAATCCATTCCTGTATCTTCTTGTTCAGATTCAGAATCTTGCATCTCTTCAGGAAAAGAGAAATTCTTCTTTCTTTTACAAGAAACTAATTTACAACAATGATCAATATCTCAAATTAAACCCTGAGCCAGACCCAGTAATCTACTACTACTATCTAAAGAAATTTTAGGAGCAGCAGATACATGATTTGTTTTCTGTTTATTTTTGACAGGAAAAAGAAAGCCAGTTGTATTAATAATGGCAGCAACTGCTTCTCCAGGGATGGGCACAGCATTCTGACACAACAGAGAAACCTTCCCTTTTACCTTTCCCAGGACTAGCAAGACTGGCTCTCCCTTGCTCACTAAAAGAATTCCAACAGCTACATAGGATGTGGCTACTCCCTAGTCCATAGTGGCTGTAGGTGCTACGCCAAAGGGATGCAAGTAAAAGATGAGTCTGAGGTACAACAAATGGGCACAGGAGGGTTCCCACCTGTAGCTTAGGCAAATTGCTAACCTGCTGCAGTGACGAATGCAGTTTGTTTAACTCTTTTCTTTTTATGGCTGGGAAAAGGACCTAACATGGGACCTGTAGTATGTTCCAAGGTCAAGCTGAAAATCGTGCCTCTTTCCCAGGGAAACCTGTACATGAAGGCATTATTTGACCTAAAGTTAAGGTTATCCATGCTAAAATACATGTTATTGCCTTTGCTCCTACTTGCACTAATTGCTGCATGTCCTTGTTTTATCTTTATTCCCTATTCCAGATGTGAAAAAGAATGTGCATGCTTTTAGAAAACATTAACTTTTAGCCTCAAAGAAACTAGTGATCTGGCTTTTTATTGCCATATAATCAGCTTGTCTTCCTGGAAACATAAGGAAAAAATGTAGCCCTCAGTTGCAGGCTTCTAAAGTTATGTTGAACATTTATTTTTAAAGGACACCTTTTCATTACATTCAGAGTTCTCTTATTTACTTGCCTCCACTTAAAACTTGTTATTAGATTAAATGAAGTGTTTTTATCCAGATGTTTACCTGTACAAAATTAACAGAAACATACCAACTCTACATATATTATCATCTGCAGACTTCTACACCTCATCAACCACCTCAGCAACCCAAGATTACAGCCTATTAACTTAAACATGCTTTTGTCCATCCCTTTTTACTCTTTTTTTGCATTGTAGTGCCTACATTTCTTAATACTAAAAATGAAGAAAAAGGCATGTTTTACTTTGGTATCTTTATCATATACAACAGTATCTGAAATACTTTACTATTTTTTCTAATTATAACATATCATTTTTATCACGAACATTTTATACAAATACTGTTAAGAACAGCTACCTTTTTCCTTCTTCTTCCCTTCCACTTAGTTTCCTTCAAACCATTAATGATATGAAGTGGGGTAAAAGCCTTTCAGTCACCAACAAATTTAACAAAGCCAACAAAAGTTCATTCTTTCCCCTTTTTCTTGTACAGTCATATTTCACAAATGTGACTGGTGCTTTGTAATCTCACATTTATTTACTAATTTCTGTGTTGCTGGTCCTCTCCCTGTTCATCTACAACTCCCAACTCCACGGTTCAGTGACTTTGATTATCCAGGAAAAATATTCTGAAGACAGCTAGATACAACAGCTTGAATCTCACAATCTTCAAAAATAAAACACAGAAATTAAAGCGCAAATCAAGAAACTAAATTAAACAAAGTCCCAGGTAATGATAATATGACACCAGAAATGTTTAAACTACTATCTAATAATGCATTAAATCTATTACTAAATGTGTTCACATCAGTTAAAAAAGGTAATAAATGCCCTCCTTTTTGGAAATACGTTCAAGTATCACCAATTTTGAAACAAGATAAAAAACCTGACGAGTGTACCTCATATAGACCTATAAATTTATTAAATATAGATTATAAAATATTTATGACAGTTCATACAAACAGAATAAAACAAATATTGCCATTATTTATAGAAAATGATCAAACAGGATTCATTAAACAGAAATACATACGACAATATAAAAATAATTTTGTCCCTTACTGATTTCATAAACAAAACAAAAAATAAAATGAATGTCATTTGCTTAGATATTAACTGCATTCAATTCCGTGACTTGGGATTACTTTTGGCTTGCACTGGTGGAGTATGGATTTTCGAAAAATTTTACCTCACTAATAAGTTCTCTTTATGATAAATCTTCGGCGTACATAAAAATAGGCACCTGTTTGTCTGAGCCAATTACCATTACAACATGTACAAAACAGGACTGTCCACTTTCTCCTTTGTTATTCACATTAGTTATAGAACCTTAAGCAAATTTCATATCTGCAAACCCAAACATTCAGGGAATTCAACTAGATACTGACCTCGAGTTAAAGATTCGACTACTTGCAGATGACGTTTTATTGACTTTAAAAGAAGATAATAACACACTAAAAGAACTATGGAAAGCAACAAAACAGTTTAAGAAGATGTCTGGGCTATCATTTAATGAAAATAAAACCAATATGTTACTAACAAATATGCAAAGAAGCATTAACTAAAAAATATCATAAATATCTATCTAGAAATTATACAATCAAATACTTAGGAGTTAAAATTACAAATGGCATAGATACAACAGTGCAACTAAACTATAAAGGGATTTTGAATATCAAAGAACATATACAAAAATGGAATAAGCTATTCTTTACCATGGAGGAACGCCTATATATAATTAAAATGATTATATTCCCCAAAAAAATCCTGTATTTTATACAAGCTTGTTTGCTACCTCCACCTAAATCATATTTAAAACAATTTGAAGGGTTAATAACAAAATTCTTATGGTACCCTAAAAAACCTAGAGTTGTCCTAAGACATCATTTGACAAATAGGAAGAAGGTGGAATAGGCTTACCAGATTTAGAAGGATATATATAATCATCAGCTTTAAAAAGGGTTTCTCTATGGTTAAACAACAAATATACTTCTAAATGGAAACTAATACATGAAAAAATCTGGTTAAAAACCACTCATGATACAATAAATAAACATATGGAAATAGTACTGAATAGCTTACATTGGTTATTGAAGGAATATATGGCAACAGGGAAACACAAACATATAAATTCTAAATACATTATCAATACCCTAAAGTTTTTTATGCACTTTGTAAACAAAAATCTGGATATAAAATCATGGTCTTTTCTTTTCATATTCCCAATAGCATATACATAAAATATTATTATAACTCAGGACTCAGTAGCAGTTAAAACACTTAGTAAGAATTGCCTAATTTACTGGCATCAGCAGATAAACACAAATAAAGTACTAATAATAGAGCAAATTATTAGTAAGTACAACCTTGAAAATAATATATGGTTAACACTGCAGGGATTAAGACAAACAATTTTAAACCAACAGACAATAATGCAGAAGTCTGTTAGGGAAAAGGTCCATAAGTTCATAGAGCAGTTAATAACCCTGATGGAATTTCCCACAAAAGGGAAAGGAATTTTATCAGTATTATACAAATTAGTTAAAGAAACAAGAGTTCATAATAAACAAAATATATGGAAATACTATGAAACAGTTAATGGCAAAATGCCAGATGATAAAGATAAAAAACGAATTCTTACATCTCCAGAACTAACATCTTTATCACTATATTGGCAACTTTTCACATGGTAATTTATACACAAAAGATACTTAATACCACACAAATTACAACTAATATATAACAAAGAAAATAGATGTTGGAGGTGTAAATCACAATGAATAGCCAATTGGCAACATATGTTCTATGAATGACATTTACTTAAACAATATTGGGAAAGTATTAACTATTTGTTACAGGCACTGTTCACTGATAATTTCCAACTTACAAAATCTCTAGTTTTGTTGAATACACTTGTGCCGTCTTGTGTTCCAAGGCAAAAAATATGTAATTGTGTGGAATCTCCTTGCTATTGCAAGGAAAAATATTACACAGAACTGGAAAGCTATAACTCAACCCAATTTTAAACATTTCAAGAACATGGTTTTTATCAGTATCACAGCTAGAAATAAAAAGTACCAAGGAAAGAAAAGAATGACCTACTTCCTTAAGCACTGCCTGGCAGAAAGTAAATCAAGTGCTGGAAGCAGAAGACTGCAATAAATTATACTCTTATTCAAAGATTCATTCAAGAAAACAAAGTTTTTCAAGTATAGACAGCCTATGTAAATAGTTGGTTTTGTAATGTTTGTTTTTGGAATTGTTTCTCCACTTTAAGCTTTGACTATGTAAATATTTCTTTGATATACATATTGTATATATGTTTATGTTTATGAAAATCAATAAAAATGTATTCAGTAAAAATAAAACAAAAAACATCTGCAGTTTAAATAATTATAACAAATTAGTGATAATATAAAAACATTGTTTAAGAATTGATACAAGTTATATGACAATCATTTAATATTTATAATAATTTTACACAATTAATAGAGAAATTAAAGGTAAGTTATTCTAATATAAACAGGAATTGCAATATGAAGTGAGGGAAAAACAGGTGTATGGTATATTTAGAGAGAAAGTCAGGAAAGAGATTTTGATAGAAGTAAGAAAGTAAGTGAAGAAGGGAGAGTAAGGAGGTATAAGGAATGAAAAGGTACTTGTTCAGATGTAGGGATAAAGTTTAACCTGGTTTTGAGCAAGAACACAGCCAGATGTTAGCAAGGAAGTCTTTTAGAGTGGTTTTGAGAGATGGGAGGGAGGATATTGACCTGATGGATACAGGTAAGGAGTTCCATGCTTTAGTAACCTTGTACGAGTACATGCAATGCCCAGCAGATGTGATAGGTTTGTAAACAGACAGGAGTTTTTGGTCACCGGATTGCAATGACCGACTGAGAACATAGGTGTGTAGAATGTTTTTTTTTTTACTGCTGGATGCTGGATAATTTTATAAGTAGCAAGTAGCTGTGCATATGTTAGTTGATGAGGCAGTTCTTACCAATTTAGGCTTTTAGTGCTATACAGTAGTGGGTTCTGGAAAGGATATTTGCTGAAAAATGTAATGACTTTATTGTAGCATTATTCAGGTTTTAATTTTTGTGAAGCCTGGCAGTTATTGAGGATGGGAGTACCATAAAGAAGTGTGGGAAGGAGATAAGTAGTGGCAAGTATAGTTTTAGCTGTGTCGGTGAGAATGTTTTTGGAAAGTTTTTGGCTCTGTAAAGCATAGCGTTTGATAAGTTTTTGTTATGCAATTTTGTATATGCAGGTCAGTTGTAAGCTTATCATCCACTATCACCACTAATAATTTGCTATGAGAAGTGACTTCAATGGTTTTATTATCAAGAGAGAGGACTTTAAATTTTATTTTTTCATGTGAGAGGGATTTGATTAAAAATAGTAGTAGTCTGGTCATTTTTGGGGTGAGCATGAGTTGTGAGTTATGAAGCCATTTTTCAGTGCCTGTTAAAGCTTCCTGAGTATTTTTTTGAGATTTTGTTGTCAGATGTGCAAATGAGAGTGGAATTATCTGTGTATTGTATTAGGGTGGCCTGTTGCGTGGATGTATAGAGGGTGTTGGTGAAAATTTTAAAGAAGATTGGACAAAGAATAGAGCCTTATGGTACAAAGGATAGATACTTATGGTAGACTGGTGGTGACTGGGAGGTAAGGAAAGAGCATGAAGTGCCATTTTACTGACTGATACCTATTGGACAGGTAGCTTTTGAACCACAGAAGGGCTGGCTGAGAGAGACCTAGTGAGGACATTTGAAGTAAATATTTGCTGAGACAAATTGTGTCAAATGCTTTAGACAAGCCTAGAAATAAGGAAGAGACAAGTTTGTCATTATCTCTAGCTTTATTGACTGTATCTGTATAAGTTAGAAGGGCAGTGCTAGTACTGTGGGAAGGATGGAAGCCATGTTGAGTACATGATAGGAGTCCTTCCTGCAGGAGGCAGTCTAGCAACTGTTTTTGAATACATTTTTCAAGTATTTTGGCAAGGAAACATAAGCTTGCTCTAGATCTAAAGTTAAAAACAATGCAGTGATGTGCAGTCCCAGTAAACATTCTCAATTGTAGTAAAACCAGGTGCTCCAAAGGACCAGAACAAATTTCCCAAATGCGCTTTATTAACCAAACTTAAACTTCATTACATAAAATAATGTGGTATGGTTTAGTGCTTTAGTCACTCACATAATGACATCATCAGAACCATATCCTTCCCAACAGCGGAGCAGTATATACAATTAAAAACAGACACACCCCTGAAATAAACCAATCATAAAAATATACATTTAAAAAGTAGATATACCCAAATCAGTATAAACTATAACATCATATAGACACTATAAATTACTAATAATCACAGTATACGAAAGAATCAATGTGCAAAATGTTACTTAAACCTTCAATGATGTATCCTTCAATTCACTGACTATAGAAATGTTTTCATTTAGGCCAGGAAATACTGTTGCATTAAACTTGAACTGCCAAAACATCTCCCTTCTTAATAATTTGTTTTTTCCAATCACCACAGTATGCTGCCACCTTTATTTGTTCAACAATAAAAAAACTCCCAACCCTCAGGTCAAATTGTATCTTAGCGCAATCAGTTTATAGCCAGTATAAAGCAATTAACAAAGAGATGTAAAGTAAAACAGGTTGTCTGTTATTTCTTGAGGGTATATAACTGACATGTGTAGTATAGTCTAATGGTCAAGAAAAAGGCGACAGTGGCCAGCTTAGTAAGTGGTCTTTAGAATATACATATTATTGTACAGAGACTAATACATAGCAACGTTCTTCATGATAAGTGGTAAGTGTTGGAAAATATTAAAGCAATTCCACCACCATCATGTCAAATTATAACTGACAGCAATCGGTTTATAGTTAGTATAAAGCAATTAACGAAGAGATAAGAAGTAAAACAGGTTTTCTGTCATTGTCTGAGGCTAAATAACTATCACAGGCAATATATTCTACTGGTCAAGAAAAATGGGACAGTGGCCAACTAAGTAAGAGGTCTTTAGAATGTATGTATTATTTCACAGAGACTTTCAGTCACACAGAAGGTATGTATTTGACTGATTAAAGTTAATACATAGCAAGGTTCTTCCTGATAAATGTGCTTACATTATAGAATGACAAAATTCTCTGTATACTTGTAGGAGCAAGGCCTTGTGGCAGAGCTCCCACAGTATCGAGGTCAGATGTAGTGACCACAAGCTCTGCTCTATGAAGGAAGATAGCGACTGTACCAGTTTCTCTGGTGCAGCAGAAAATCTCAGATTTTTCTTGCCTGCTCTGTCCTTTAATTCTACCATTTTTTGAAACATCTCTTCTTGAGCAGTCTAATACTCAGCCAGCCTTTTCTTCATTTAGATCACTGATTGTTTGCAGTTTTATCTGTCCATCTGAATATCTTTTTAAAGCTTCTTCCATACTTTCCAGCCTTTTGTTATTTGAGTTGACATATACCATCAGTATTTCATTTATTTTAATCAGCTCTGAGCACATTTAACTTATTCTTGCTTCTAGAATACTGGAAGCCATGTATTGCATCAAATGTGGAACTTAAACTTGTTTTTACTGAATAGGTGCAGGATTCTTTCTAGCCAGTGTTTTCTCTCAGTCTTAGTATCTTCTTTGCTGACATCCAGGCAGTGTGCTTACTAACCAGTAAATTAATTTACTAAAAGTGGCAGAGTTCCTGGCCCTTATCTCACAGTTTCCTTTTTCACACTGGGAGAGTTGAAGTTAAACTGTTGATCTGTGTGTAACCATCTTGGAAGTCTGTTTCCTTTTTGTCTACACCTGTAAGGCCATTTATGTTCAAGGATAGTATGGATAACATAGCCACTGTGATATAAATCTGTTGTTACCACCTATTATACATGAGAGATTTTGTTAAATGTATATTTCCAACTTTTGTGTTACATGCACACAGTGGCGTAACTACGTTAGAAGCACCCCGAGGCAAACTTTTCCTAGGCGCCCCAACATTCCCCCCCGGGAACCCAAGCCATCGAGATGACCGAAGTCAAAGAAATCACATATAGTAGCACAAAAAATGCTTTATAACTTCCTACTAATAGTTGTGTGTATATATATATATATATATATATATATATATATATATATATATATATATATATATATATATATATATATATATATATATATATATATATATTTTACAATCGGAAGTTCGAATGTTCAACCATGACAATGTTAAATCCCAAATTAATGAGACCAGAAGATCGCAAGCCAGGAATGTCACAATATCAGTAATAAACAAAAATCCTTAGTAATTGACAGTCTACATTTTAAATGCAGAAAATTAGTGAGCATGTTTATAACAAGAAACAAATGTCTGGAACAATTTACAGCACAAATATATATAGGAAGATGCATGCTAACAGCATAACAAGCACTTTTTGTAAGGTGCTGTGACTGTGCTGTGCTATGCCCCTGCTTCCCCTATATATATATATATATATATATATATATATATATATATATATATATATATATATATATATATATATATTAGAACTGTGAGTAAGTGTGCAACACCACAAACTGGTGATTTGCACACAGACAATTCATTTCAGTATAACGATATTTCTGCATTTGTACACAGGAGAGCTTTGATAATGATGTACTTCAATAACAAAAGGGGTCTCCCCAGCTTACAGCATGCTTCCCTGTACACAGTTCCCATTTCAAAATCTGCTGTGCTATGTAAGTCATAGATGGCCCTCCCTCAATTCAAAGATGTCTAATGTAGTTGTCCAGTGGGTCCTGAGGTGATACAGTAATTCAATCCCAGGTCTACAGATTTCTGAAAAAAAAGTACAGATGCTTCAGTGTGGAAGATCTGCTCACCAGTAGATTTACAGTCTTTTCCTTCCTACTTTATCTCTCTCTCTCTCTCTCTCTCTATATATATATATATATATATATATATATATATATATATATATATATATATCTTTCTCATATTCCAGAAGTAGACACATTTCTCCAAAGCAAGCTATCATTTGACAGAGGTTATAACACCAATAAGACTGGCTGATGGATAATATCGTCCACCTTAAGATAACAACATATGGTTTCTACAGGTATGTTTTAAGTGTATCTTTGTAACATTTTATCTAACCATCACAGAAGTTTTGACTTTGACCAAGCTGTGGGTACAAACATTATCCTGGGAATGTCTAGTCCAGCAGAACTGAAGCTGGAGGATTAATGCTTTGGCACTAGTAAACTTGGCTTTAACTGAACACTGATTAACATGTCGATCTTCTCATTTTATATGGATCTTTTTCAGAGCTGACGGTACTAACTGTACAGGCTCTTTGCATGACGTTGGTAAGTCGGCAAGGTAGAGATGATCTCCAAAGTATAAAACTGATGAAACCTTTTAATTTATTCAATAAGAAAGACATAGCAGAAGGTGTTGGGGAGATCTGACTGGTCCTTCAAAATTTTCAAGCACTTGAGTCTCAGCCATATCAATAACAGAATTCTCTATTTTTTTCATAGATAGTCATTCCATATCCAAGCTAAAGTCAGGCAAATATATGTCATTGTTCCATTCATGCATTTGGTTTTCTTGGTATGTACCTTCATTTTCATCCATGCTACCTTACCAGTGGAAATGAATGGGAGGATGGCTGTTCAGTCATGAAGGGCTGCATTCAAAGAATATCTTCGCTAAGTCACCTCTTGCTAATCTCATTTACTTCACTGACAGGGTCATTTCTGCACCAAATAAGAGTTACCTAAAAGTTGCATGACATGCACTCACAGAAGTTGATCAAAGTCTGGCACTTTGCTAAAGTCCTAGGAAAATCAAAGTGCTCAACCTGCCTGCTAGGCCTTGCAAATACCATTTCACATTTCACCATCAAGGGACAGTTTCTTGAGAGAATTGGGCACTTTTCTTACTACTGTAACTATCTTGCTCTAACTGTAAAGTGTCAAGGTGTTTGGGGCAGGATCATCACTTATATACTGGAATTACATTGTATGATTTAGGGCAGCAACTTCAGTCCTCAGTTCTGTGATAACTGAAGTGCGAGTATAGGGAAATACACACTAACCCTGAAATTGCTCTGTCTGGGAGTATTCCATCTTCTCATAATACACACACTCTGCACCTAACTTCTGAAGCCAGCGACCGTCCGAGTCCGACCAACAGAATGAACATCCACATAATCCAGCCAAAAGAAACTAAGCCAGCGACCGTCCGACCATGTCTGAAACCCCGATCGCTCTACACAATGCCCGCGCAACGAAATTCCCGCGAGAGCTGAGAGAAAGCTCTCAGCTCACTCCTCATTGGCCCTGACTGCAAGGGAAGCAGTCCGGAGCTCCTCTGTTCTGTGTGGTAGTTGAACCGGCCCGCACAGATGTCTGGGTATCCTACACAGCACAGGTTGCTGGGTATCCGTTTCTCTGCATTCGGACTGCCGATAAAGGCAGTCTGAATGAAATTTTTGTTTCCCGGATTTTTTTTCTTGTTTTTTTTTTCTAGGTTGGAGGGCTGCAGACCGGGATTCTTACCACCGGATGATGAACATTTACTAAATAAGCAAACAATCCGTGACAACATCCGTCGGCCCAAAGCGCCCCCTGCTGCTTGGCGCCCTGAGGCAATTGCCTCACTTCGCCTCTCGTAGTTACGCCACTGCATGCACACACTGCCTGCCAGGCCGATCTTTTATACAGTTGTTTTTTCTCATTTCCATTTGAACCTATGCCACATTTTTCAAGACTTTTTGTTTTAATGACAATCCTAAAAAAAAAAAAAAAAATAAATATATTTTTAGAACACCATAATCCCCTATTAAATTGGAACTAAAACACAAAACTATGTATATTTTCAAATAATGAAGTTTAACCCTCCAGATAGGAGCAATTACCCCAAATCAGTAGCTGCACCCGCAGATATTTCTTAAACTAAATTTGTTTACCCATGCTAAAGCACATGCTACAGCCTGTGTTCCCACTTACATTGATTGCTATCTGTTTTTTTTTTGTGTGTGTTCCCCTCCCAGATGTGAATAAAAAGCTTGTACGTGTTTAGAAAATATTGATTTTAGCTCTAAGAAAAACTGAACTGGCTATCTTTAAATAAAACTAAATTGTACACTGTTCTATTAAGACTGCTAGGAAGGCTGCTAGGTCTTATTCACTTCCCAAAATTTCAAACTTTATTTTTCATGGAACTTTTTGCTATTATACTTTTAAATGTCATGTTTCCGTCAGCAAAGAATGCTCAGAACTCTCAAAATTAATTGCTTGTTCTCTACACAGGCTGTTAATTATGGAGGGTTTACCTTTCAACTGGCGCTCTGATGTATTTGGCTGTCAATCAAAAGTTACCAAATGCCACTGTTACAGCCATGGCGTGACATGAACAAAGTATGTTTGTCCAGGAAGTAGCATTGTTCTGTCGGAATTAAAAGCTAAACTGAAAGGGATGTTCTTCCTCTTTTAATAAAGAAACATTTATAATGAAAATTATAGTATCAGTTTAGCTTAATTAATTTATATGTGTAAGAGTCTGATAATAACAGAAACAATAATACATTAGTTTGTTTTAGTTATTATTATTAGTTTAGTTTAATTTTAAGCCCAAATGAAGATTTTTACTGATAGTAAAGGCAGAAGCCCTGTTTGTAAAATATGAGCTGCTTTGGATGCTGGCTGAGTGATACATGTTTTGATTAGCCTTGTGAATGTTGTTATTCTATAATCCATGGCTAGAAAAAGTTACTGATTAATCAAAGGTTCATATTGTTTTAATATTTATAGCATTTATTATTAAATGCTGTTTCTCTACATAAAAATACATTGAAATACAATATTGCTTAGAGCTTGATTATTAACTGTTTGCTGGCATTTGAAGAGACTTCCCCTGACTTTACCTTCTCTTTAAGGATGATTCGCTATTTTTCCTGGCAGTTAAAAATCAAGCTGTAATAACGACCTTTGTAACTCAGTGTGTACCGAATCTTAAAATCTTAAAACTGCCACATCCTTGCCAGTTGTGTTGAATAGTAAATGTGCCATGCTTCCTTTCCTTAGGAATACAGAGAGAGAAATGAACTAAAATCTTGTATTAAGTCTCTATAATACATCCAAAGAAAAGGTGGACAGCAGAGTTACTCTTGGAGAGACAAACTAGGAAAAGTTTAGATATATTTCATTCACTCCTGCTCTGATAGTCTTCTTTGTCATATTGACAGTAGCAGAGATGTCACTGCCTATCCTTATACTCTGTGGGTACAACACAAGAAACTAGTCCTGGCTAGGATACCAGTATGTCATGGAGAGTGTGCGCATGATTGACAGTTCACTTATAGTATGTCATTGGTAGAGAGGAGGAAACCAGAGCAATCAACATAAATTCATAAAGACAAATGGAGACTGCAGAGAGGGAACCCAAGCTAAGAACCTAAATGGAGAATGAATCACTATGAGGTAACAACAGTAACCACAACATATGCATTTTAATTTTGTGTGTTTGTTTCCCCTGATGGGTACTACCTCTAGAAAGGCAACTTAAAACGTTTAAAGTTTTGAACATACTTCCGTTCCTTTAAAAAGTAGCTGGAATTGTCTACAACACAAACTACCCTTAATAAAGATATAGTTGTTTTCACCATATCTTAATACAATTTTCTCCTCACTGAAAGAATATGAATTTGCATCCCTAAAATTAGTTTTCTGAATGTTTAGTACATAATTATTACATCTTACAAAAGCAATGAGTATGCATTTTTTCTACATCTTTAACTACATATGGCATAAGAGGAACACGTGCCTCTTCTCATTAGCAAATTTGGAGCATTGTTTGGTTACATGACTTCCTCAGAGTAAGCTGCACCTGTGCGGGTTTGCACGATTCATAGCGCAGCATCGGGCAGCGCCGCTTAAACCGGTTTAAAGTATTCCCGGCTCCACAAAGTCTGCTCTTCACTTTTTCCCTTAGAACTGTTCTAAATCTCAAAGTAAGCACTCTAGTTTCATTCTAAAGCCCTGCAGTTGCTCGTATAAGTAATCTTATAAGTAAGCACTAGTAAACTAAAGCACTACACCCTCTTATACTCCCTTTAAGTACTTGGCTCCCTATTGGTCCTTTTTGATCAGTCAAAAAGTAGTTACTTATACTATTCTGGCATGTCCAAAAGTCAGTTTCAGGTTTACTCTCCAGTCCAGCTGGTGAATCTGGGAATCTTGAGGCAATTTTACAACTGCCTTATGTACACAGACCACCCTCTCTTCCTCCCAACAAGCTCAAATATATGTGAGAGATGCAACTATATAGCCAAACTGGAGGCTGAGCTCTCTGATCCCAATACTGGCACAGTCAGTCAGGAAGAGAAGGTAACCACACACACCACAAATCCAGTCTCACATAGACCTATCGCAACAGAAAAACAAACACATAAACACACAAAAACATACTTGGAGGCTCTAAATAAAAATCTGCCCAAGCAGCAGAGACCTTCAAAGCAGACATCCAAGTGACTGCTACCCCACAACAATACCCACGTATCACATAGTTCACAAAGTCAGTGTGCCAAACAGTCACAGCCCTTAAGGCTAAACAACACACCTAATACACTTGTAATAGGTGACTCTATTGTCAGACACACTGACGTCCCACTCACCAGGCTGAACAAGAAGAAGGTCACTGTAAGCTGCCTGTCAGGTGCCAGGATCCGCCACATAACACAAGCACTCAGATCACTCCAAAGCAAGTACAAATATGACTCCGTCATTGTCCATGCTGGTGTGAATGACCTGAGACTTACCTCCCTGGACTATATGAAAAGAGACATAGAGGAGCTCTCTGATCATGTAGCCCAGGCCGGTATGACCCTGACCTTGAGTAGCATCTTACCCTCACCAAGAATGATGCCACAGTATAAAGACAAAATGATCAATTTTAACAATTGGCTAAAGTATTGGTGTCATTCAAAGGGGATCCAGTGTCTGTCAGCCTGGGATGACATGCTCGACAAGCCACGTTGCTTCGCTAGGGTTGGCTTGCACCTGTCACCCCTGGGCTTTCGAATACTGGCTAAGGCTCTTGCCACCCCCATAGTGTCTTTTTTAGGCAAGGCTCAAAAGACAAACCCACCTCCATATACAACACAAAGAAAAAGAAACTAAGGGTAATGCTGCTCAACGCCAGAAGTCTAAACCTCAAGATGCACACACTCGAGGCTCTCCTCAGTATGGAGAATATCGATATCTGTGCAGTAACAGAAACCTGGTTCAAGGCTCCCGAGAGCACCCCAGCACTACCAGGTTATACCTCATACCATGCTTTTTGGCCCCAAAACTCGGACGAAACACAAAAGGAGGGAGTATCCATATTCATCAAAGATACCCACACCTCCAGGTTAGTGGCACTGCATGAAGCATCGGAGACCATCCATGTGCAACTAACAGTGGGCAAAACTGCCTTTCAGTTTGTATCCTGCTACAGACCACCCTCCCAAACTCAGGAACCCCACTCGGCTTTCCTGAGAACACTGGAGAATATGAAGGTCTCTCCAAACACCATTATACTGGGTGACTTCAACTACCCAAACATAGACTGGGAGCACTACTCAAGCCCCAACACCCTCAATGGTTCCTAGAATTTATAAACTCAAATGCTATGGAACAACTGGTCACCACTCCCACAAGAGGGGAAAACATATTGGACCTGATCATCACCAACATGGGGACTCTATGTTCCATACCAGAGGTATACCCCTCATTGGTAAGATCTGACCATAAATTAATCTCACTGAACATCCATATCACGTCCCCACCCCCAGCCAAGGAAACCACAGTGAAGAACTTCTCAAAAGCAAACTTCACACTTCTCAAAACCAAGGTGGAATCCTTCAAAGCCCCCGGGCCAGTGGAAAATACGGCCCAAACTGCAGAATCCTTTACAAATGCTTTCTATGGACACCTACAGGAATGCATGGATTGTGCTATCGGAAATAAAACCAAGGCTCATTCCTCCAAAGGCAGAAGACCTGTCTGGTGGACCCCAGCCATAAATAAGCTGTACAACAGAGGGAGGAAGCTTCTAATAATAGAACAAAATCCCAAAAAGGGAAGGCATCTCTGATCAGTAGTAGCAAGAAACTACGATCCCTCATAAAATCATCTAAGGCCAGCTTCGAAAGAAACATTGCACAAGATGCTAAAGATAATCACAAGGCCTTCTTTAGTTATGTCAGGAACCTGGGTGGCAACTCCCAGATATGCTCTGAGTTAGTTCAAAATGACAAAAAATACACTGAACCCACAGACATTGCCAACATCCTGGCAGACAGGTTCAGTGCAAACTCCCCCCCCTTCCACCCCAAAAGAGCAAATGTCTATCCCAACAGAGTGTAGCCTCCCTGACATCACAGATGCACAGGTGAGAGCTGCCCTCTCCAAAGCAAAAAACACAGCATCAATGGGACCGGACGGTGTCCCGGGCTGCATCTTACACAAACTCCAAGAAGAACTGAACCCTCACATAAAGTCACTGTTCAATCTCAGCCTTACTACAGGATATGTACCCAAGGAATGGCGTACAGCAACAGTGGTCTCACTCCACAAAGGTGGTGCCACAACGGACCCCGGAAACTATCTCCCTATAAGCCTGACTAGCCTGGTCTGCAAAGCTATGGAGTGTATCATCATGAAACTCATAAACAAAGACATTGGGAACCTCCAAACACTGGATCCTACCTAATTTGGCTTTGTTAAGGGCAGATCTTGCCTCTTGGACCTGGTCGACTTCTTTGAAACAGTCACCAAGGCCATAGATGAAGGGAAGGTAGTCCACACAGCCTACCTGGACCTCACAAAAGCCTTCGACACAATACCCCACTCGGGCATCATAAATAAGCTCACCAGCTTAAATATCAACCCCTATCTCACAAGATGGGTTGCAAACTGGCTCAGGGATAGAACCCACATGGACAGAATTGCAGGTGCCATGTCAGACTCTAAACCAGTTACAAGTGGCATCCCATAAGGCTCAGTCCTGGGACCTCTCTTGTTCGGTATATATTTCTCTGAGGTACAGGCTAACATGGGAGGACTATGGCTGACCAAGTTCGCAGATGACTGCAAACTGGGTGCCATTATCGACTCGCCGACTGACACAAGCATCCTCCAAAAGGGTCTCACAGAGACAGATAACTGGTGCCAGAGCCATGGCCTAAAGCTAAATGCCAAAAAGTGCATAGTCATCCCCTTTGGGAAAAACAAAGTGCCCACAAATTATCACATAGGTGGTAATCCATTAAGTACGGAAGAAGTAATTAGGGATTTGGGGACCCAAGTAGATAGCAATCTCTCCTTTGACAATCACGTTGCCAAAGTGGTTAGAAAGACCTTCTATATAGCCCACCTTATCACAAAGGGCTTCACATCTAGATCAAGTGAGGTCATTGTGCCCTCTACTCATCACTCATCAGGCCCATAATTGAATACAATGCCCCATTTGGGATGTACCTTACCCGACACCTTCAGCAACTGGAAAGACCCCAAAAGTACCTCACCAAGAGGATCAAGGGACTCAAACAGATGCCCTACGCAGTTAGGCTAAAGAAACTTCAGCTCTACTCAGTTGCTTACCACCTACTCAGAGGCAATCTGTGCCTGACGTATAAAGCCATGTCCAACCCAGAATTAATGGACATGCTCCACCTCAGGAAATCCAAATCCCTTAGAGCTACACGCTCCAGGGACTTAAACCTCAGCACAGAAATAAATAGGACATGCTGAAGGGACAGATTCATATCCCAGAGGATCCCCTCACTCTGAAACAAAATCCCAATCCATGTTAGGCAGAGTCCCTCAATGACCCTCTTCAAGAGAAATCTTGACGAGTGGATGGGAGATCGTAGGTTTACCCCTGGGATCTCTTCTGTGTCCCTACTAGACAGAGGCACAGTAAACTAACCTCAAAAGGGCTATCTTCTGTGACCTACTATACAGAGGCACAGTCAACTAATCTAAAAGGGTGGCAAAAGCCAAACACACTCTGGCAAGGCTTATAAATGCCCTAGGGCAGATAGCCTAGTATCAACCTATGAACCTATAAAGAAGACTGAGGGAATCACACTGAGGACTGTAAGGTAGAACTTGTTAGCAGCTCATTAGGCCAGATTCTTAAAGAATGAGGCATATTTGCAGTGGTCTGCACTGAAATATAATCCCTAAAGGAGAAGCTCATCCCCCCCCCATAAAATGAGTACACAGAATGGAGGCAGCCTAAAACAGTGAAACAGGCAAGGCAAGCTATAACACACCATATGGAAATGCTGCAAAGACATAATGAGGTTTTTAACATTATTTGTAAATAAATTGCATTGTTCATGCAAATATTATTCTGACATTTGTCCAACAGACACTATGTTAGGATCTACAGGCCTGTGAACCTGGTAAGTCTTATTGTGGTGTGACTGTCCTGAGAGGTCTATTGACTATTGTGGCAATAAAGTACCAGCAGAGGGTATAAGACACTGTATGACATGGGATATGGTGCAATTACCATGTATATATAACTTTACAATATGGCTTTGTGGAAGCCTACAGCATCTAGGTGACAGCTACATAGGAACTAGTCATTACAGCACACTACAATACCTGGTCTTTGTATGCTAAGAGACACCGAGATCAATGATTAAGCTGTGGTAACACCATATAAAATGAGTAAAAGCCCTAGGGTAGATACAAGTAATATTAATAAGTGTGTGTGTGTGTGTGTGTGTGTGTATATATATATATATATATATATATATATATATATATATATATATATAGGTCTACTTTAAATAACCGAACTGACACTTCACCGACACGCAGAAGACCGAGACGAAACGACCGAAAAGCAAGTTGATCGAAAAGGTGATTTGCCAACAGCCGAAAGACCAACAAGGGCAATGTGTGAGCGCGACTCGGTAAGTGTGCGATAGTGACGGATTTAGGAGCAGTCAGGTAAGTGTGCGATATTGAGGGATTTTGGGTTAGGGTGTGGGAAAGGTGAGTGTGCGGTAGTGTTGGAGTTAGGGTTCGGGTAAGGTAAGTGTGTGATAGTGACGGACTGTAGTTTAGGGACTGGTTAAGTGAGTTAGGTTTAGAGTGCGAGTAAGGTGAGTGTGCGATAGTGACGGGCTTTATGTTTTAGGGTGGGTTAAGTGAGTTAGGGTTAGGGTGCAGGTAGGTTAAGTGTGCGATAGTGACAGTCTTTAGGTTTAGGGGTGGGTTAAGTGAGTTAGGGTTAGGGTGCGGGTAGGGTAAGTGTGCGGTAGTGTCGGACCTTAGGGTTAGGGTTTGGGTTAAGGTTAGTGGATATGTCATTGTGTGTAATGTGTAGTTTACGTTTTTTGTGTCGGTGTAATGGTGTTCGGTTTTGTGAGTTGTCGGTGTTGTGTGTTTTCGGTTATTTGGGGTCGGTGTTTTATGTGTCGGTGAAGTGTCGGTTCGGTTATTTAAAGTAGACCCATATATATATATATATATATATATATGGATTCACTTTATAATCCCAAAATCCTGAAATACCAAATCTCATTATTTCGATAACCTGGTTGCATAAGTCTGCACACTGTTAAACTAATACTTTGCTGAAGCACCTTTTGATTTAATTACAGCAGTCAGTCTTCTTAGGTACACACCTGCCATCAATTAAACAGACTCTGATTAACCCCAAATAAAGTTCAGTTGTCCTAGTAGGATTTTCCTGACATTTACTCAGTTACCTGCTACAGCAAAAGCCATGGTGCACAAAAAGCTTACAAAGCATCAAAGGGCTCTCATTGTTGAAAGGTATCAGTTGGGAGAAGGGTACAAAAAAATTTCCACAGCACTGGATATACCATGGAACACAGGGAAGACAGTAATCAAAAAGTGGAGAAAATATGGGACAACAGTAGCGTTGCAAAGAACTAGACATACCTTCAAAATTGATGAAAAGACAAGATGAAAACTGGTCAGGGAGGCTGCCAAGAGACTTACAACAACACTGAAGGAGCTGCAGGAATTTCTGGCAGGTACTGGTTGTGTACTACATATGACAACAATCACCCATATTCTCTATATTCTGGCATATGCGGTAGGGTTGCAAGACGGAAGTCTTTTCTACACAGAAAAACATCCAAGCCCAGCTAAAATTAAGCAAAACAATACATCAAGTCTCCCAAAAGCATGTGGGAAAATGTGTTGTGATCTGATGAGACCAAGGTTGAACTTTTTTGCCACAATTCCAACAGGTACACTTGGTGCAAAAACAACCCTTTGCATCACCAAAAGAACACCATCCCCACGGTGAAGCATGGTGGAACTGGGGCTTTAGTCAAGTTGGAGGGAATTATGAACATTTCCAAAATACCAGTCACTTTTGGCCCAAAACCTTCAGGCATCTGCTAGAAAGTTGAAGATGAAGAGGAATTTCACCTTTCAACACGACAATGACCCCAAGCATACATCCAAGTCAACAAAAGAATAGCTTCACCAGAAGAAAAAAAAAAGTTATGTCTTACCATAACGTTCCACCTGTATTGTTGATCCTCGTTCAGCCATTACGTGTGGGTATCGGTTCCGACCTCGGAACCGAGGCGGCCATCTTCCAAACTTGCATCAGCTACAAATTCTCGAGCTAAAAACTCTTACACAGAATTCCCCTCTCCCTGTTACCTCAGATTGAGTTTGCAAGTCAAAAGAAGGTAGAGCCTACCTCTGGTCAAATGACCTAACAGAACCGGATGGTGAGATCCACTAGAAGCCACAGGAGGGGAAGGAGGGAGGGTCGTAATGAACGAGAATCAACACTACAGATAGAACATTATGGTAAGACATAACTTCTTTATCTGATATTGTTAATCCTCGTTCATTCCTTACATGTGGGACAGAGTCCTCAGCTACCTTTATTCCTGGGAGGCTCTCATGGAAGGACATTCCTGAGCACCATAGAACCAAAAGATGCTCTTCCCCTGGAGGCCAAATCCAATTTGTAATGATTGATTAAGGTATGAGGGATAGCTCAAGTTGCAGCTGCACAAATGTCATGTAAAGAAGCTCTGGCATGGAAGGCAGCAGAAGTTGCCAACGATCTTGTAGAATGAGTCTTTGTGGTAGTAGGTAATGGAATATTATGTTGTCTATAAATGAAGGTCACACAGTCTTTCAACCATTTAGCCAATGTGACCTTAGCAAAAGCACATCCTAATCTAGGTCCAGAATAGGCCAAAAATAACTGGTCAGATTTATGAGAGGCCTTAATCCTGTTCAAGTAGAAGCGAATTTGCCTGTGAATATCTAGGGTATGTAGGCAATATTCTCCTTTGTTTGAATTATTGGGGAAGGAAACTGGCAATTCAGTGGTTTGATTAATGGACATTTTAGAGATCTCTTCTGGCAGAAAGGAAGGATTAGTTCTCAATGACACTCTAGCTCTATGAAAAATCAAATATGGACTCTTGATGCATAAGGCTTGAAGCTCAGAGATACATCTGGCAGAAGTAATGGCGACCAAAAACAAGGTTTTCCATGACAAATATTTGAATTCGCAAGAAGATGCTGGTTCAAAAGGTTGGATTATCAAAGCTAGTAGGACTAATGACAGGTCACATGGTTGAGTAGGTTCTCTAAAAGGGGGTTTTAGATGATTCACGCCTTTTATGAAAGTCTTGCATAATTTGTGTGACATAAGAGAGGAGTCTTGGACACCATCATGGAAATTAGATATTGCAGCCAAATGAACTCTAATGGTAGAGGCAGATAGACCGGATTGAAACAGGGTGGCTAGATACTCCAGTACTATCGACACTGGTGCTGAAAAAGGATCTATCTGTTTTTCTTTCAGCCAAAAAGTAAGTCTTTTCCACTTGCTGAGATATGTAATTCTGGTGGAAGACTTATGAGATGCAATAAGAATGTCACGTACTGGCAAAGAAAGATCATTCTGCCTGGCACTCAAGGGAATTGGAGGAACCAAGCTGTGAGCTTCAGGCTGTTTAAGTTGGGGTGAATCAGATTCTGCGGATGGGAGATCAACCCCAGGGTTGGATGGAGAATCCACGGTTGGTCTAGCAGGTGAGGCCAAAGGAAGGGGAACCAAATCTGATGAGGCCAATATGGTGCTATGAGGATTACTTTGCTCTTCAACTGGCGGGCTTTCTTCAGAAACTGGGGAATGAGGGGAAGAGGTGGAAATGCATAAAGTAGACCTGAGGGCCAATCATGGACTAGGGCGTCCCTGGGTGACTGTCCCAGATGGGGAATCAGGGTGAAATAGTTGCTGCATTTGTAGTTGGTCAGGGATGCAAAGAGGTCACAGCAAGGAATACTGCAGCGGTTGAAAATCTCCGCCGCTATCAAGGGATTCAGGGACCACTCGTGAGGTTGTAGTACACACCTGCTGAGTCTGTCTGCTATCATGTTGGAACTCCCGGGAATGTGCATTGCTAGAAGAAAACGGTTGGTAGCCATCGCCCAATGTCATATCCTCATGGCCTCTCGACAGAGTGGGTAAGATTTGGTTCCACCCTCTTTGTTGATGTACCAGACCACCACCATGTTGTCTGATTGTATCACAATAGTCCCAGATGGCAGCAGGGGATGGAATGCTTGCAACGCCAGAAGCACCAACCTCAGCTCTAGAACATTTATATGCAGATGGGCCTCCATTTCAGACCGAGTACCTTGGACTGTCTGTCCCTGACATAACCCCCCCCCCATCCCATCAGGGAGGCATCCGTGGTCACTGTAGCCTTGGGCTGTTGGGGGGAGAAGGGGTGAGACCATTGTGATGGGTTGTGGGCCATCCACCAATTTAAATCCTGTTTGCACCTGTGAGTTACCAGAATCTTGGCTGAAAGGGATACCACTGGGTGAGCAGTAGCCATTGTAGAAGCCTCATGTGAAACCTGGCCAGGGGGACAATGGTGATGGAGGCTGCCATGGAACCCAACAACTGTAGAACAGAGTGAGCTGTGGATTTCTCCCTTGAAAGGATTGGGATCAGTTGTTGCTTTATCCTTAGAGTTCTGTGCTCTGGAATGGATGCTATGCAATTCTTTGATGACCCCTATGAATTCTGTGGAGTGAGATGGGGTGAGATTGGATTTTTTGCCAGTTTATGGTTATGCCTAGCCTTTCTGCAAAAAGGAGAGAGTATGCCAGGGCTTCTTCCAATAGATGTCTGGTGGGGGCAGAAATGAGCCAGTCGTCTAGGTATGGAAACACCTGGAATCCTTGTAGTCGCAAGTGAGCTGTAACGACTGCCATGCACTCTGTGAACACTCTGGGTGCTGTAGAGAGTCTGAAGAGCAGTACTCTGAACTGGTAGTGACTTGCTCCTGCATGGAAGCGAAGGAATCTTCTTGATAGTCTGTCCAATTTTATGTGGTAGTACGCATCTTGAAGATCTATCGAGCACATCCAATCATCTTTTTCCAAAAATGGAAGGATAGACTGTATTGTGACCATCCGGAATTTTTGTACTTTTACAAACTTGTTCAATACACTGAGATCTAAAACTGGTCTCCAGTCCCCGGTTTTCTTTGGCACCAAAAATAGTCTTGAGTAGAATCCGGATCCTATCTGGTCTGGAGGGACTATTTGGATGACTCTTTTTCTTAGCAGTTTTGAGATCTTTAAAGCTGCTTCTTCCCTTTGACTGGGTGGAACATCGGGTAAGTTTATTAGGGGGGCAGGACAAAGGTCAAAGAGAATATGATAACCTCTGGTTATTATCCTTTGTACCCAAGAATCGGTGGTAATGGTTAGCCAGGCAGAAGGGTACAAAGAGAATCGACCCCCAACCACTTCCAGAGGAAAGCAGTTGGGCCGCACTTCAGGAGCGCTGGTAGGATTGGCCAGGGAAAGAGTCCCTGGAACCCTGATTATGTGGACCCCTCTTCCCTGAAAAGGGCATCTTCCCTGTGAGTTTCCCCCTCTGCCTCTAGGGGAGAACTCAGCCTGTGTGTCACGGAAAGGACACTGAGACTTTTTGTACCATATCTTCCCACTCTTCTGGTTTTTGGAGAAAGCCCGTTGAGGGGAAGAATAATGGACATCCATGTCAGAAAGGGTCTTACCGTCCTGTTCATATCTGGCCAGTGTGCTTTTAACCTTGAGGCTTTGATGGGAATGTTGAGAAAGGAAGCCTTGAAGGGTTCCGCAAAATTACACTAGCGCATCCAGGCGTGCCATCTCAGAAGAATGCCTGAACTCACTGCTCTAGCTGCTCCTTCTGATGCATGAGATATCAGGCATATAGAGGAGTTAGATATCGATTCAATGGTGGCTAGCTGAGAGGCCACTTTGTCATGGACCTCATCAGACACAGCTCTAGCCAAAGTTTCAAAGAGCTCAGAAATTAAATCTTTTTGAAGCCTGGTAAAGTGTGCCATATAGTTCAGGGACCTGATTGCAAAGGTCGCTGATGCAAAAGTGTACACTTCCCTATTCTATCCACAGCCTGGGACTTTTTGTTGAGCAGATGGACAGTCTGGTTTTCTTCTTCCACCATGTTCTTTTAAGTTGCAGCCGCCACCACCAAAGCATCTACAGGAAGACCTTTGGACCAATGGGGATCAGTAGCAGGAGGGGACAAAATTTTATCTTTCTCCAGGGAATGGCCTCAACTGTGTCAAGAGCCTTCCACACATGCTGCACAATGAGCCAGACCAGTTTGTCGGCAGGTGGAGTAACCCAGGAGGTAGGGGGCTGGGTGCAAAAGGCCTGCAGGAACACAGACTCTTCAGAGGTCGGGTTCGACGGCTGCCAGTCACCTCCCTGTTTAAGAATTTCAAGAATATCACCAAAGAATACCTCAGATGGTGAGCGAGGGGACCCTTCCCCATCATCAAAGTCTGTGTCTTCAGTAAGAGACTCCTCTGTGGAGTCCATGTGCTTCCTTTTGCATGAGCTCTTTTGATGAACTTCCTCAGAAGGAGATGCTGGGTAAAACAGTGCAAAAGTGGTCTCCTGTGGGAGTATATCCTGAGGCCCTTGCGCCCGGTGTCTGCCAGGAGTGACTTGTGTACATTGCGATCCAGAGGAGGGCAGGGTGAGTGATAGCACAGGATCACCAACCGACGCCAGAGCCTTCTCCATTAGCTGGAAGGCCGGTCCACCTGAAGAGGGGTGAGTGCCCAGGACAGGGGTCACCCCTCCCCTAAGTGGCTCAGCCTGCCAACTCGAAGTCCCTGGATGGCTGTGAAACACCAAATTACATACACCACAGCTGACATCATGGGTCATAGCAGAACTCTTCTGCCACAAAGGCAACTGTGGCTCCTTAGTGAGGTCCATAAAGGGAACCATAGAGGGGGAAAACTGTGCTATATCAAGGGACTTCAAAGGCAATGAAGGAGGAGAATAAGTAGGGGTCTTTGGTAAAGGGTGATCACCTCCCAAGGAAGGATAGGTCCTGGGGGCGAGATGCCTCTGGCCAAAAGCACTTGATCCACAAGACGCAACACGTCATGTTCAGAGAGGCTTCTAGTGGATTTCACAGGCATGGCTGAGGGGGAGTCAGGTCTATCCAAAGACGGAGCAAGCTCGGTGCCCACCTTGGAGGTCTGCACTGAAAACAACGGGGCTGTAAAGGACTGAACTACAGTTGTCTGCAGTGAGGAAATCATTGGTGCCGAAGTCATGGTCTGCACCGAGGATAAGGTCGGTACCAAAGTGGTTGTCAGCGCTAAGGCTGGAACCAAAAAAATTGGTGCCAATAACTGAATGGTCAATGCTGAGAGGGTAGTCGGTGCTGGGTAAGTTGTCGGAGCCAAAAAGGCAATGGGTGTCAAAAAATCCATCAATGTCATAACAGTCTGCATTGACTGGACAGTACCGGTAAAGAAGTCTGAACTGAGGAGCCTCCGGTGTCAAAGTCACAGATGGCGCCAATGGCCTCGGTGCAGAAGGTCTAGGTATTGAAAGCACTGGAGCTGAAGAAGTCAAATCTGAACTGGAAAGCTTTTCTTGGGTCTTGGTTCCTAGAAGTCCCCAGCAGGGGACGAAGGAAGAGACTTGGCCTTTATATGTTCATCACTCTTTTTCTTATGAGATCTTGGAGGGGTTGAAGCCTCCGACCCAGAAATAGCCTCTGAAAAAGGAGATTTAAGTAGCCCCTTCAATATTAATTTATTTTTTCTCTCAATCAACGTCCTGTTAGAGAAATTTTTACAAATCCCGAGGGCGGGTCAACTGTTAAATGAGGCACACCCAAGCAATAGACACACAGGAAATGTGAATCTGAAGTAGGTAATTTATGGCCACAATCTAAACATCTTTTAAATCCTGGACTGCCTTTTTTATCTGCCATCTTAGAAAGAAAGAGGGAAACCCAGAAAAAATACCAGCAATGGTACAAGAATTACCCGAAGGTAAGGAGGAAAGTGGGTTTACCAATGATGGTAAAAAAAATTACCTCACGGTAAAGAGGAGGAAAGGAATTGCAACGATTCAAGAAAGGATAGTCGCTAAATGCAATAAGGTAAGAAAAAACTATCTAATAACTTTTCTGTGAGAAAATGCTGTTTGAGAATTTAGTATGAAGAAAAATATTATACTTAGCTCAAGAGAAGTAGCTTGACACAACTGAATGGTAATGCGGCAAATTAAATCTGAGGTAACAGGGAGAGGAGAATTCTGGGTAAGAGTTTTTAGCTCAAGAGTTTGTAGCTAACGCGAGCTTGGAAGATGGCCAGCTCAGTTCCGAGGTCGGAACCAATACCCACATATAAGGAATGAACAAGGATTAACAATATCAGATTTTAAGTTTTAGAATGGCCCAGTCAGAGCCCAGACCTAAATCCAATAGAAAATCTGTGGTGTGACCTGAAGAGGGCTGTGCACAAGAGATGCCCTCACAATTTGACAGATTTGGAGCACTTTTGCAAGGCAGAGTGGGAAAATATTGCCAAGTCAAGATATGCCATGCTGATAGACTCCTACCGAAGAAAACTGAATGCAGTAATTAAATCAAAAGATGCTTCAAAAAAGTATTAGTTTAAGGGTGTGCACATTTATGCAACCAGCTTATTGTACATTTTTTATTTTTTATATTTTTCTCCTAACAAATTTGTTTTTCAATTGAATTGTACAGGTTATAGGTCACATTAAAGGTGGGAAAAGTTTTGAAATGATTTATTGTGGTCTCATTTTTTCTATCATAAAAACCTGGCATTTTAACAGGGGGTGTGTACCCTTTTTATATCCAGTGTGTATATATATATATATATATATATATATATATATATATATATATATATATGAGCTTTCTTTACATAACCTACATACAGCTGGCAGGACAGTCTCTGCTAGAGCAGAGTGTACTTTGACTACTGGCATACCCTACACACCATAGTGTACCTTTCTGATGGGTATGGGGTGACCCTGAGCTTATAACATCTCTTACCATTAGGGGTACTAGGAGACAATGATTGGGGAGTCACTAGCTTGGCACTCTGGCATACTCCCTCAAGTTATATTTTTCTAAAGTGAGGCAAAGAAGCAGATTCTATTGGAGTCATGTATTGTTGCAGTACAACTCAAACTTCTTAAGTGTGATCAAAAATATTGGCACCAGACAAATGCGAATAACACTGTGATGACAAAAAAGTTGTAAAGGAGAGTTTGTGCAAAGAGGAAGACTTGCTACTTCACACTACTAATATGTAACAGCTCTGAGACTGCAGCATCTTAGTGAAAAGGAGTAATTCCAGGGATACCATAGATTCACTGTTCAGACAGAAATCCTGTTTTTTTCCACACATTCGTTAAAAAAAGTGATGATCTTCATTGTGTCACAAAAGATTTGTGGTACTCAAAGTGAACTGTGAAAGTCATGTTTCATAATTTTTCATAATCACTTTTGTCTTTAGAGATCCCACAAAATAGGGATAGTGCCCTACTCTAACGGTAAACTTTTGTAATTTGGCCCATAGTTTTAAGCTTCTCTGTTCTTTCAGTCTTTCCAGGAATCTGGCAAACATGTTTATAACTTTAATGATTTTAAATGTTTGGGCAATACATTTTCAACACGTTGTCTATACCTCTCAAATTTTTTGCTTAAAACCCATAGATACGGCCAAAAATAATGGGAGGACAAAGGTCCAAAATCAGTGACAATTTTTAAGTTTTATTCAGACTCACTTAAAAATGTTGACAGCAATGGGTTTTGTATCAATCTGCATTTTCTAAACAGTAAAAAGTATGAAAGTCTAATGTGTGGCATTACTGACTGACTGTAATCCTCAGTAGTTTACCAGAAAGTCAAAAATTCTGCAAGGGATAGGGCAAAAATATGAAGCAAAATCGGAGATACTCTGCAAAATCAGCATCAGTTGATTGATGTGTTTGATCCCACTTTACTAACAGTTTCAGTTACTGCAGCAATCCATCCAGAATGTAATTTCACACACCAACCGAAACATCGCCATTCAGCAACTGCAAAATGATATATTCTGTGGGAGAGGACAGTGGATGGTATCACAGTTTAACAGGCACTACCCTAAAATAAGTATGCTGAATATATCTGGAAAAATATTTACAATTGCAGGCTTACATAGTTACATTTAATTTCATGATTTTAAGAATGCAATTTCTGGTATGTTGATATAAAATACCATTTTGGATTGCATCATGTATATAGCATCAGTCATATTTAAAATCCAGAATAAAACACATTTTTGCTATGTCAAAACACATGCAACCTTTGGTGGAAGATTATTTTATGTCACAAATACAACACCAAACATGATTCTATTATTTGCTAGCTAATTAATGTACACAAAAATATTTCCTTCTGTTATACTTTGTTACCTTGTGACTGTTTCAGGCATTTTCTTTGCATTATCTGTATCCTTCACAAAAAAAGAAAAAAAAAACTTTCAGATCTCATGGCACTAGAATTGTAATTTTGTCCCATAAGATATCTTTCTCAGCACCACATCAGGTTCATTTGCACAACTACCTACCTTGCAACAATACTAGGCTCCTCCTCACCAATTTGTTTTCACCATCATTATGTTCAGTCCAAGTTCAACACCAGGTATAAATACATTATCTTACTCCTTTTTATCCCTTTTAACATTATGACCAATAATGTCCCATTTTTCCACAGCTTGTACACCAAGGTGTATATTCTCAATAGAAATAACATTTTTCATTGCATAAAATACAACTTCATTTCACATGGACTGTTGCTAAATGGACATCTTTGCAGCTAAAACATTTTAGAGTTTGCCTTGTATAATACACAGTTCCATTCCAGCCACAGTAGTAACATACTGTAAAAGGAAAAACTTCAAAGATCAATACACGTTAGGTTCAAGCAAGGCACCCTTTATTACTTGCAGCAAGGAGACAAAGCATGTAGGTACAAGGTTTGTCTAACTTTCTGGTAGTCAGTATATTCTTATACAGTTCTCTTCATGTCTCAGAAAATGTTACTAATCTACTGCTGACGTAGTTGGACACAGCTTTCTGTATGTTACACAAAAAATGTTACCAGGCTTATTGCTGACATGGTCAGATTATTGCTGTCTTGCAAAAACATTTGAGAAAAACAACCTGGCCTTGGGCTTATTTTATCCCACCTTGTCTCTTCAATTCTTCCACTGTACAATTCTAATACATGCGCTACATTTTGTCTAGATTCAAGGTATATTTCTAGCTTTGGTACAAGTAATGCTGACTAGTTTAAGCTTTCAAACATCTATTGTTTTCTTTATCAAGACTTCTAGCAGCTGCACATTTTTCTCATGGCATAAGCAGAAATAGAATGTCTCTTATTAAGTTTCAGGTAGCTGCACATATTTTCATTGGATAAGCTGAATAAAGTGTCTTTTATTACGTTTCTAATAGCTGTGCAGATTCATGCAGTATGAACAGAATAAATGTATTAACCCTTTTAAGCCTTGAATGTACTAAGCATGCACATTGCTATTATGCATTTTCCTAACACATACTTTCAGCTCAATGTCCATTTTCCTCACCATTGCTGTCGTTAGGTGGAGCATAGGCTAAGGTAACGAAGATTACTTTATCTTTGCAGTACATTCTGACTGCCTTTAACGAGTCTGTCTGATTCTGATTACATCTCTTAATGTCTTCAGAAGACTCCTTGTTCCCTTAATTCCCACACCATGCCTGTTCTCCCCCAAGTGGGTAAATTCTGGATCCCAGATCAAAATACTTTGCTTCTCTGTCTTTCCCCCTTTTCTCCTGAATACATAGAATATACATTCTCCTCCTTACCTTCATGTTATCTACTTTTAAGATGCATCTCATCACTGAATCTCAATTCACTGTAGTAATCCTTAGTTCATTTCTGCAGTTTGATTGGTTTTACACCCAACTTTAACTAAATATGCCTATCCCAGATAACCCAGTACCTTACTGACCTAGGGCTGCTGGGCTTTATGATAGGCACACTCTGACCAAAAGGGACATGCAGACTCCCTCCCACTATTAGGATGGATCTAGGGGATACTATGCACCACAGCTGATGCCTAAATATTTAGCTTGCATCTCTTTTTCCCATCTGGCTCCACCAGCCTGTGCTGCTGTCCACAACTCCATTATCTCCACCTAACTGTAATTTAAACTAAATTTAAGATTCAGATACAATATCTCATGGAATATAAATTGAAATTAGATTGAAAATTGTATTTACTGACCTAGGGCTGCTGCCACTTTTCACCATTAAAAACCCATGCTTATTTTTAGCAACATTAGTCAATATGACCAAATCACCTAGAATCAATTTTTACACGATCAGGTGGCTAGGTTTGAAATGGCATGGAGTCTGGGATCCATGCTATCCTACGCAGGATATTGCATACCACAGTTGATGGCCAAAGTGGTTGATTTATACAACTCTTCCCTGACAAGCACCATCTATATAGTCTGTACTGCTGCCCACAACTCCATTCTTGAGTGAGTTTGAGGTGGAAACACTCAACATGTATTTGGGGCGTGGTAAGAACACTATAGAGATACCGGGAACACATGCAAACATTGGCCAGTGGTCAGGATCAAACCCTGTACCTTACACATGGGATGTGAAGACCTTAACCATTATGCCAACTCTGTCCATTTGCCCATGTTGGGTTAGCTGGAAATATTGAGGAAAAGATTTTGGTAGGGAGGAAAGGAGTACATTCAAGAAGCAGTGGCAGGACCTACTAGATAAAGCAGGACAACATGTGTTGGCGTTGATAATGGAGGACCTGAATGCACATACAGGGACAGACAGAACAGGCTATGAGGACAACCTGGGCCACGTGGGTGGGGCAACAGGAATAAAGAAAGAGAGGTCTTTCTAGACTTCTGTTTGAGAAATGGCTTGATGGTGGCCATCACATAGTTCAGCAAGAGAGACAGTCACATGATCACATACAAGAGTGGCCAACATGCAATTCAGGTAGACTTCCTCCAAGTAAGGAAAGGTCATTAAGGTAGAATCAATTATTGCAAAGTCATCCTCAGTGAAACAGTTGGTCTACAGCATAAACCACTGGTTGCCACAATCAATTGCAAGCACTGGTCAGAGAAGGCTCTATGGTCAACAGAGACTTGGTTGAAGACTTGGAAGTTGACTGGTGATAAAGCACAAGAGTTCAATGAATTACTCCGGGCTCTAGCAACTCAGAAATAAGATGAAATAACTGATTTTGAAGAAGGACAGTGCCTCAAAACAGCATGTATGAGAACTATAGAACAGACATGAGGTTGAGCCAGGTCTGGAAATTAGGTACATAAGGAAAGCTGTTGGTGGAATGCAGAAGTCCAGGAAGTCATCAAAAGAAAGGACTACTGCAGGAAAAAGTGGGAGATGGAAAATATGGACAATGCTATGAAGGAATACTGGTTGGCTAAAAAAGAGGCTAAGACATCAGTTGCAATACTGAAGAACAAGGCAAGGCATCAGGGGCACTCTGCCATCTTCTGGAAAGTGAATTAGTAGATGGCACAAACTCTATTAGGTTGGAAGGCAGAGAGAGAGAGAATGATAAAGGAGATAGTCATCGGACACTCTTCATAACATTCACAACCTGCTCACAACTCCACAGGACAGGTGTCAAAGTTAGATTGGAAGCAGTACATACAGCAGCTTCTGAATGAAGAAAATTCCATAGAAACTGTGTTACCTCAAACACAGAGTACAACAAAAGAAAAAGAGTCAACCCTAGAAGAAGTATGAATAATGGTAAGGTAAATTACGTAAGGGAAAAAGCAGGCACAGATGAGGTCATGGCAGATATGATCAAGATATTGAGTGAGTTAGGGGAGAAATGGCTACTGAGGGTATTCATAGTGGCATGGAGAGAAAAGTGTATCCCAGATGACTGGAGAATAAGCATACTAGTGCCAGTATACAAGAACAAAGGGGACATTTGCAACTGTAGGCAGTATCGAGGTTATCAAACTCCTGTCACACAGCATAAAAGTTTTGGACAGGGTGACTGATAAATGAATACGCAGAGTAGTAGAAAGTAAGATGGGAGATGAGCAGTTCAGGATGCAGCATAGCTGACTTGATGTTTGCAATGAGACAGATAGTTGTGAAGAATCTAATGATAAGGAAAGAGTCCAGCTGGGCATTCCTAGTCTTGGAGAAAGCATATGACAAGGCCCCAAGAAAGCTGATTTAGGCAGTCTTGCAGTGGTTCAAAGTTCCAGAAACATTGGTGGAATTAGTGAAGGCTATGTGCAAGGACCCAATGACTCATGTACGAGCAGATTTCAATCTCACTAGTAGTGCATCAGGGTTCAGCTCTGAGCCCACTGATGTTCAAACTGGTGATGAAATACATTAGGAAGGGGTCAGATTAACAAAGTTGCTATTGGATACAATATGGTATTATAGGCAGGTTATGAACAAGAACTTCAGCAAAAGTTAAGGGAATGGAATGCAAAATCAATGGTACATGGGATGGAACTGAGTACAGAGAAAGCAGTTGTAATGGCAGCAAATGGGAGAAATCAGAAGAAGGAGAGAACTGAGACAGAAGGGAAAATAGTGGAACAAGTTAACAACTTCAAGTATCTGGAGGGTTAGCTGAGGAGAAGAGAAGTCTGAATAAGGAGGTCAAAGCTAGATTCAGAGGTGATCCAGCCAACTGGCACAGAGTGTTAAGGGTAGTGTATGACACAAGAATGTCAAAGAAGCTGAAAAATAAAATAACAAAACAGTGGTGCCATCAGTATTACTGTATGGTAGAGGAACCTGGGCACTGAAGGCAAGAAGGCAGAGCAGCCGAAGAAGCTAAAGGTTATGGAGATGAAGTGCCTGAGATGGGCTGTAGGATGCACATTATGGTACAGAAGAAGAAATGAGGACAACAGAACAGAAGCTCAAGTAGCTTCAATTGCAGGGAAGGTCAAATAAAACAGATTACGGTGGTTCAGGAGCATGTGCAGTAAGCAGAAGACAATGTGGTGAAGAATATTTGAGACAGATGGGAAGACAAGATAGCAATCTCTCATTTGACAACCACGTGGCCAAAGTGGTTAGAAAAACATTTTATATAGCCACATCATGAAGGACACATCAAGGGATTCAGGGAGGGTGCCTCTTTTACTCATCCCATCTCATCCCATACATCCCCCTTGAGTACAATGCCTTTTGGGATGTACCTTACAACTGCCCAACTACCAGAAGCCAAGAACCAAAAAGACCTCACCAAGAGAGGGGCAAGAGGGCTCAAACAGATTGCTGCCCCTTAAAAGAAACTCCAGCTCTACTCTTCACTCTCACTCTGCTCAGAAGCGAGGCTCGATGTAGCTGATGTATAAAATTAATGGACATGCTGCACCTCAATCCCCGAAAATCCATCACCAAAATCAAATCCCATCAGGCAACGCCGAGAATGAATCTGGCACCATGAATGACACATGCTGGATTGGATATTCATATTCACATAAGAGGCTCCAAACTCAGGAATAAAATCAAATCCCAGGTCAGGCAGAGTCCCTCATTGACTCTCTTCAAGAGGAATCTTGATGTGATGGGGGAGTGAGAGGTTTCTGGGTCTGTGTTCTCATGGTCACTGTTAGACAAAAAAAGGGTATTACAAAGCATACATAAAATGGCATAGCAAAATTAAAATAAAATGGGTGGCAAAATATAAACTCTGGCTAAATGGCTGGCAATAGCCCCCTAGGAAATAGCCTAATGATGAAATATGAAACAGGTGAAGAAGTACTAAAAATGAAGATGGTGAGTGAGACCTAAAATGTGATGAGAGATGGAGGAAGAGATGTTGAGAAGGTAGTGGAGTGGCAATGAACTGAGAGATGGCAACAGTTGATGTGATAAAAAAAAATGAATAAAAAATGGCTGAAAAATGCTGCTGATGATAATGATTAAAACAAATGAAGCAAAAAAAGCATAGGATCAGATCATTACAGTAAAATCGTAAATAAGATTAATAATTAATGATATTACAGAGATGGCTTTTTTCCCTTTTCCCCTCTCCATGACTGAGATTCCACCATTCCCATCATCCATTCATTCATCTTGTTCATGGCCAGAGGCTTAGGGGAAGGCATTTTTTGTTAAAATCCCTCATCCCTACCCAGAAAGCCCTGCTGGACTATCTGATCACTAGGGGTGAGAGTTGAGTAGCATTGAATGGGCTAGCTTGCTGATACTGTGGGATGGCCTACCCTCTCCCTAGACAAAGCACTCACTTTCCCCATCAGTGTTTCACACAGCTCAACAATTGCTGCCCCTCATGGAGACCTTGGCTTACAGGTTCAAGTGCACCACAGGCAGTGTGACTCACTAGGGCTATCCACTGTGGAGAAACATGTAATGCTCCCACTAGGTGTCAACCTACTGGTCAGCCAGAGCTGCCTCCTTTCCCCAGGATGGGTGAGCCAGTAGCAGCTGTTCACTCCCATTCCCCCATGACAACTCTTACAAGCACTAGAACTGCTAAATGAACTCGAGTCACCTGTGATGTAGTCAGGGCTTTATCCCAATATGCCATAGGGTTAGCATCAGAAGAATCAGATTCTTGAATGACATGGATCCCTACTGGTATTCTTCAAAATTAACCCCTCGAAATATTAAAGTTGTCTGACATTACAGCCATTCAAAGCATTCTTACCTGCAAACAATACTTCTACAATATTGAAATCATTGAAAAGAAAAAATTCAGAAATACTACTTTTACATTATGTCACTGTTGACTTTTCCCCTCAATCTGACGACCTCTCCCACCCAGCCCTTCACCAATTCAATCCTGCTCAACGTAAAACACTCTAAAGAAGACTTTAAAACAAAATAAAAAAGGAATGCACTACTGACTGACTACTTTCCTCAGCAATGATCAATACTTCTGAGGGTGGAATCATAACAATAACATAACGGATGACCTTTCCTATTTTATTATACGGATATCACCTAACCTACGCAGAAACACATTATTTATATAAATATCTAATATACAAAAATATGATTTATTAAACTATAATCATCTAATTATACACACTGTTATCTATTAGAGTCTAGTTTAGAAGGCTGACTTTTGGGAACATTGAGTGTCAGAATATCAAGACTAGATGATCAAAGACTGACACTCATAACAAGCTGGAACATCAATACTTCAGAATATTGAAAGGCAGTAGTAGCTGAGTGAGATTGCACTACAGGGGGGATTGAGGTTTGGCCTTTTTCCCCACTGTGGTGCAGTCTTGGAGTTAGTATGTTTAATTAGTTGGGGGGGTGCAGAGCGGCTGAACAGATCTGGAGAATATATGTGTGTATATATATGGATTTACTTTATAATCTCAAAATATTGAAGGGTTGAATTTCAGTATCTTGAAACCATAAAGTTGAATCTTCAAAATAGCAAAAGTGCATAATCGTGAATCCTGCTAAGTTGAATTCACAGTTATGGCTTTACGCTACGTACCTTACAGTGTATTGTGTGTATGTTGTATAGTGTATATGTATAGTGTGTGGATTTAGGTGGAATTTAAGGTAAGTGAGTGTTTTGTAAGGATTTTGGGTAGGTGTTTGAGTGTATGTGAGTGTGTTTGTAAGTTGTACGTGCGGGTTAGGGTAGGCAGGTAAAAGTATGAGTGTTTAAGTGTTGGATGTGGTGGTACTTGTAGATATGTGTGTGTGTGTGTGTGTGTGTGTGTGGTCAAGGTGTCTTTCACTTGAGGTCCAAACAAAGCCGAACCATCAAAAGGGGAACTTGTGAAGGATACCTTGAAAGGGTATGCGAAATTACACAGCCGCATCCAGGCGTGACGCCTTAAGGCCACTCCTGTGCTCGCGGCCCTACTCGCTCCATCGGCTGCATATGAAATTAGACGTATAGAGGAGTTAATCGACTTCAGGGTTCCAAGCTGTGAGTTTATTTTATCCTGGGACCCAGCAGCTGATGGATCCTGTAAGACTTCTCCCAACTCTTTGAGAATATCTCTCTGAAGGCGGCTGAAGTGACACAAGTAATTCAGCGACCGCATGGCAAAGGTCGCTGAAGAAAACATTCGCATACCGTACCTATCCATGGTCCTAGAATCCTTATTAGGAGGATGGATAGGTACTGAAGGATCAGCTAGTTCCTTCTTGGTGGCTGCAGCCACCACCATGGCATCCGCCGGTACACCTTTTGTTAGGAATTGCTTGTCAACTGGTGTTGTGATGAATTTAGATGGCCTCCGAGGGGTGGGTTCCACTGAATCTGGGGCCGACCACGCCTTCCGAACCACTACTTCCATAAGGGGGTCGAAAGGCGGAGACACCCAGGAGGTGGAGGGTCGAGAACCAAACGCCTCCAGGTACACCGACTCGTCCTCGGAAGGATTAAGGGAAGACCAGTTCCCCCTCTGCTTTAGGATTTCTAGGATGTCTGAGAAAGAGACATCCTCAGAGGGGGACTTGGGGATCCCTCCGACTCATCCAAGTCAGTGTCAGATGTAATGGACTCAGGGGAGTCCACATGCTTCCTCTTACATGTCCTCTTACGCGGAGGCTCCGCTGACAGGTCAGGAGAAGCCTCGGAAGAGGAAGAAATTCCCAGTGGGGAAACCTGAGGCGTTGGATCTCTGGGTCCGGGAGCAAGAGAGTGGGAAGAGACATCAGCAGGCACTGTAGTGGGAGGAGCTGATGGAGCTGACCATTGACTATGCCCTGGGGCTAGTACGCTCCTCATCACCTTGAAGGCTCCCCTATCAGAAAGGCCAGAGGGCCCCCGCTCCGAAGAGGTAGGAACCCCAGGCCGCACTGACAGGGAAGGCTCCGAGGCCGATGTCAGGGCCGAGCGCCGACGCTCCGAGAGGGAGAACGGAGTCGGACAATGGTCCGATGCCACTCGCCCCCTCGGAGCCGATGAGAGAGATCAGGCACCCGGATCCGTCTAATGAAGGTATCAAGGAGGAGATCAGAGCGGAAGACGAAGGAGCCGAAGGGGGAGGTATCGGCTCTGATGCCACAACAGTCACTGCTCCGAGGAGCTCCGGCTCCAAACTCTGAGGGAGAGTCGATGGAGGAAAATTGGGTGGAGTCATAATAGCTACCATCTGATGAGATGGGCTAGAGATCATCTGGGCCAATGCCTGAGACTTTAACAGCCTACTTACCACTCTCTCAAGGTCGTGATCTGAAAGTCTGGACGACCAAGAAGATCAGCTCCGATGGCTCCTCTCCGAGAGCAGGGGAGATCTCGGAGCCGAATGGATGGACTCCAATGAAGGGGATCTTGACCTCTTCTTAGATGGAGCCAACGGAGCCGAGGACACATCAACTCCAGCCGGAGCCGACAGTGAAAGCATGGGCTCAGAAGTATTGGCACCGAGTGGTGCCGAGACCGGAACCTGTGACTCAAAGGGATCGGCTCCAGCTGGAGCCGATCTAGGCACAGAAAAGGAGCCAGCAGCTGAAGGCTTAGTACTTGGAGCCGACGGTTTTGCTGGTTTTGAGGGCCTCCCCGACGCAGACTTAGTCGGGGAGCCCTCGGGCTTTAACAAGCCCCTCAGTATAAGTTTGTTCCTGCGCCCCTGCAGGACTCTTGGACTGAATGCATAACATACAGAACAAGAGTCCTGCAGGTGCAGGGGTCCCAGGCAGTAAACACAAGAAGTGTGACCGTCTGTCAGAGACATTTTCTGACAGCACGAGTCACACTTCTTAAAGCCTGAGACCTTAGTTTCCTTTGGTTCCTTCGACATAACAGTGTCGAGGGTTCACAAAGGTAAGAGAAAAACACACACACACACACACACACACTCTCAAAAAAAAAACTATAAAATAACAATAAAAATGTTAATAGGGATATTGACACACCCAAACACTCCACAGGATCCCTAAGAAAATTTAGGAAAGGGGCAGGCTTAAGGCCTAACCTAAGAATGGAGGGGGAGGGATATAAGGGATAAAAAGGGAAGGTATAAAACCATAATAAAGTTAAAGGTAGTTGCTAACTATTGAAAAAAAGGACAACTGATGAAAAAATTAACTCAAAAGGGTGATTGAATACTATATGTATAAAGACTTACCAGGAGCCGGTAAAAATACGCACTTCGCAAACGAGATCTGGGGAGTTATCGCCTAGCATCATGGGATATAGGGTTGCCTTGAGCCGGTAAAATAAGCTCTCGAGCTTTAGTAAGTGGCCGAGTTGGAGCAGAGGATCAGCTCTGAACCCATCCAGCAAGAATGAAGGAGTTATTGACAACATAACATGGTTTGTTATATTCTATGACTGGTCTGAAGAAGGAATAAAAAAGGAGAATATGACATCTCTGGACCTGGAAGAGAGATACACATTTGGTAATTGACTGGGTAAGGGAGAAAGATTTCTTATCTATAACTGATATGTGATGTTCAAAGGATTGTTCAGTGTTGAACAAATAACCTGGATCTCTAATGATTGTTGATCTTAAGTAGGGTCCCATTTATGTAGTAATAAGTAGGATAGATGGGTTTCCAAAGGCAATGACACTACGCTTTAGCAATCACAAGAAAATGACTGGGGAAGCTAGCTGCTCAGCAAATCATTAACGTGTGGTTTGAAAGTAATATAGTCAAGGTGAATTAGCATATTTTTCCTCAAAAAAAGTCCACCATTACTAGTCATTTTCAGTTCCTTGGTGACCAACGTCTAGCTGTGGAGCTAATCTAGCTCAACTACAGTAGGATTTCTGACAGGTGATCATAATACATTATTGTGTGTGTATGATATAATCCATTATTAAATGTTCCATATCAACCCATTTGACCATATCAAAAACAAAATTGCCTAACAAAATCCACCAATGTTAAAATAGTTCTGTGAAAAAAAAATAATTTCAAAGAAATTACAAAAAACATCAGCCCAGTTTTTATGGAGACACACAGCCTTAAACAAACTCCATAAATGACACAATATACCGACACCCTTATACACTAAAGTCACTGATTTATGTAAATGCGGCACATATGCATTAAAGCAAGTTGCCTTTTATTCATTATGGCACTCAGTGATCCCTTTATCTGTAGGAAACAAAACAATTGGACAGTAAAGGTAGATATACCATAAATTTTAGTCCATGTTCTTTATTGTTTAGGTTTTGAATATTTGATAGTCCTGTAATACATGACATGCTCTCCAGCACTTGCAGAAATACACAGTCTACAGTTGGCAGAATCTTGACTTGTGTGTGTGTGTGTGTGTGTGTGTGTGTGTGTGTTATATGAATGCAAGTGTGAGGAAGTACGTGTTCAAGTCTGCACACTTGTGTGCATGCCTGTCAACTATCCTTATTTTGTAGAATGTCCCAATTTTTTCTCATATTATTGTCGTGTCTCTCATAACATTTTTGATTTTCTGTTAAATCACTGAAGACTGCAGACAAGTCAATAATGCCAGACATTTGTTTTATACTTCTTACTGCTCAGAAAATGCATGTTGATGCAAAACCTGTTGTTCTACTAACTGTTTAAGTGAATAGGAATATTGTTTAAAAACTGTGCCAATTTTTTTTCTCCCAGCCCACTCCCATTTTTGACTAAGTCCAGAATTCTAGAAAAAAGTTGAGATGTATGCAGGGAAAAAATATCAATCAGGTGCCTCTAGTTTTGATGAAAATCTCTAATTGTATCTCATATTTTGCCCTGTCCCTGATTTTATGGTAAGCCACTGAGGATTACAGACAAGTCAATTATGCTAGACAATACCGTTTCATAGTTTTTATTGTAAAGAAAATGCATAGTGAAACAAAACCTGTTGTTCTATTAATTTTTAAGTGAATTAGAGTAATATTTAAAAAGTGCTCCTGATTCCCCTCTCCATTATTTTTGATTATGTCTAGAAATTTCAAGCAAAGTTGAGAGGTATGCAAATGTTTCTCTCCCCCACCAACCCATGTAGACCACGCTAAAAGTACATTTAAAAAATGAAATCTATGTGCTGCTTCAGGCAGTGTCTACTGTTACTACTGCCCATAGTTTTATATGGCTTCCTGCCACAATTAAAAAAATCACAAACCTGTAAAGGGAAAATTGCCCCTGAAGATCCACATCCCTACAATTCTCAGCAGTCTACACTCTAGTCAAATGATTACTTGATTAGAGATTGCTAGGAATGCACTATAATATGTAGCTAAGGACAAATGATTGCAGGTGCATAGTTCTCAGAAGTCTCTAGTCAGAGTAATACATGACTATAGACTGCTTACCCAGCCCTGCAATCAGTTTCTCCTTTGTTCTGGAAATTAAGGAAAAACTCTGGCAAATGAATGGATTGATTAATGTTCATCTCAGAAACAACTTTGGGAAGAAAGGAAGGATTAGTTCTAAGAGATACCCTATCCTTGTGAAATACAAAGTATGGAGGTTTGATACAGTGAGCCTGAAGCTCCGACACTCTCCTGGCTGAGGTAATGGCTACCAAAAAGGGCCATCTTCCATGACAAGAACTTCAGATCAACGGAAGCTGTGGGTTCGAATGGAGGCACGACTAACGCCTAAAGGACCAAAGTCAGGTCCCTCGGTGGGGATGAATTTCTAACAGGAGGTCTCAAAAGAAAAGTACCTTTTAGAAAGGTCTTACAATTCTGGTAGCAGTGAGAGAACCAAAGTTGTCCCCCAATATGAAAATGGGAAATAGCAGCCAGCTGAACCTTTACAGTAGATGAGCTGGCCCCCTGCTGACAAATATGAGACAAGAATTCTAGAACTGCTGGAACAGGAGCGGTAAAAGGATCCAAGTTCTTATGTGAAGCCCAAATGGAAAAATGTTTCCATTTACTATTATAAATCTTCCCGATAGAGGGTTTATGTGCCGCCACCAGAATCGACTTGACTAGGGAAGAGATACCAGGAGTCCTGGCAACTAAGGGAACTGGATCAGCCAAGCTGAGAGCTTGAGCTCATCCAAGTTCGGCGGGGCCAATCCTGAGGGATGAGAGATCAGATCCGGAATGGGATCCAAGATCCAGAGAGGAGCTATGAGATGAGACCATACGCAGGGGAACCAGACTTGATGAGGCCAGAATGGGGCTATGAGGATAATCTTGCTCCCCAACCAACGAGCTTTCTGCAAAAATGTTGTCATCAGTGGAAGTGGAGGATATGCATAAAGAAGACCTGGTGGTCAAGCATGGACTAGAGCGTCTCTGGGGGCTTCCCCTAAAGGAGGAATTAGAGCAAAAAACTTGCTGCACTTCACATTGGAAAGTGATGTGAAGAGATCGCAGCAAGGCTGACCCCACTTAATGAAGATCTGTTCTGCTACGGAAGAATTCAGAGACCACTCATAAGGAGAGAGGATAGTTCTACTCAATTTGTCCACCAGAATGTTGGACAGACCCGGAATGTGCATTGCTAACAGGAAATGGTTGATGGAGATCATCCATTCCCAAACTCTCATGGCTTCTTGGCAAAGAAGGTAAGACCTGGTTCCCCCCTGTTTGTTGATATACCAGACCACCGACATATTGTCCGAGTGGATCGCAATAATCCTTTGGAGGCAGGAGGCATCCGTGGTCACTGTGGCCTGGGGTAGGGGCAAAACAAAAGGTCATCCTTCCCGAAGGGCTCAGGATTGGAGCCACCACATGAGGGAATTCCTGCAAACCCTGCTGAGGGGAATCGGCAAGTCTAGCGGATGGTGTAGAATGGACCACCGGACTTGTAAAATCCACTGTAGAACCCTCATGTGCAGACGAGTGTAAGGGATCAGACTGATTGCTGCCGCCATGGACCCCAAAGCTCTCAGGACTAATTCTGCTGGGGGAGCAGGAGACTGAAGAAGAGTTAGTACATGCAGAGTCATGCTGTGATGTCTGTCTGGCATTAGGAAAGCCTTGGCCTGAAGGGCATCTATCCTGGCCCCTATAAAGTCTAACATCTGAACAGGCTGGAGGAACAACTTCTTGACATTTATAGTGTTCCCCAACTGGGATGATAACTGGAGGAAGGAGTCCCTGGCTAGAGAGAGTAGATGCCTGGTGGGGGCGGTGAGGAGCCAGTCTAGGTACGGGAAGACCTGTATGCCCTGGAGCCTCAGGTGGGCTGCTACAACTGCCATGACCTTGGTGAACACCCTGGGGGCTGTGGTGAGACTGAAGGGTAAGACCCTGAACTGGTAATGACTGGTTCCTAGCCAAAAGTGGAGAAACCTCCTGGACCGTTTGCCCATAAGAATATGGTAGTACGCATCCTTGAGGTCTGTGGAGCACATCCAGTCCTCCTCCTGCAAGAGGGGCAGGACGGATTGAAGCGTGACCATCCAGAATTTCTCCTTGGCAACAAAAAGGTTCATTGTGGACAGGTCGAGAATTGGCCTTAAGTCCCCCGTCTTTTTTGGCACCAGAAAGAACCTGGAGTAAATGCCTAATCCGGACTGATCTGGGGGCACATGCTGGATGGCTCTTTTTTCTAACAGCTTTTTTATTTCCAAAGCTGTGGCCTCCCTTTGAGTGGGTGGAACATCTGGGAGGTGTTTTGAGTAAGGGGGCTTGTTTATGAAGGGGATTGAATAGCCTTTGGATATTATCTGAAGCACCCAGCGATCTGTTGTGATGGACTCCCATTTAGATAGGTGCATTGAAAAATGCCCCCCTTCAGGGCTGCTGCATGGGTCGGTCGGTGAAAGGTTCCCGTGACCCAAAGTTCTTTGGTCCCCCTCTGCCTCTGGGCCAGCATCCACCTTGTCCCCCTCAGCCTCTGGGGGAGAAGGGGTCCTGAGCGTACCGGGCCTGCTGAGATCTCCATAACCACATCTTCTGCCCTCGCTGGTTCCTGGAGAAGGACCTTTGAGGAGTAGAGAAGCGGATTCCGACGGCTGACAGCATTTTCCTGTCTTTCTCGCTCTGGACCAACATCTCACGGATGGTCTTCCTGAACAGGGTAGACCCGTCAAAGGGTGCATTCGGGAAGGACGCCTTGAAGGGTTCTGAGAAATCGCAAAGGAGAAGCCAGGCATGACGCCTTAAGGCAATACCAGACCTGCTAGCTCTAACGGCTCTTTCCGTGGCGTGGGAAAGTGACTGCATAGACGTATTAGACACTGATTTGAGAGTGACCATATGAGCCGAGAAAGTCCGTTTATCCTTAGCCGACATGGACTCTGGAGGAGACTCAGCATACTCTTTGACCAGGTCCTGCTGCAGTCTGAGTACATGGGCCAAGTAATTCAGCGCCCTAAGAGAGAAGGTAGCTGAAGCAAACATCCGCTTTCCAATACGGTCCATTGCCTGAGACTCCTTGTCAGGGGGATGGACTGAAGAACTGTCCTGAGCAAGTTCCTTTTTGGTGGCCGCAGTCACCACCATGGCATCTACAGGTGAACTCTTGCTCCACGAAGCTTTATATGCAGGAGGGCTAAGAATCTTGTCAGGCCTTCTGGGGATCAGCTCTACAGTGTCCGGTTCCTTCCACGCCCTGGTGGTAATCAGGTCGACCAGGAGGTCCGCCGGGGGGACACCCAAGAGGTAGATGGGCTTGTGTCGACCGCCTCCAGGAATACCAACTTGTTCGAGGAAGGTTTTTGGGTGGACCACCCCCCCCCCTTTGGCGGAGCATTTCCATAAGGTCTCCAAAGGAGATGTCGTTGGAGGGTGACCTGGGGGAACCTTCCCCTTCCTCCAAATTGGTATCCATGGTGAGGAACTCAGGGGAGTCCAAGTGCCTCCTTTTGCACAGGCGTTTCTGAGGGATCTCCTCGGGGTGCTGTCCAAGGGGGGCTCACTAACAGATTCATGTTTCCTCCAGGGGAACTGGCTGGGGTGTCAATGACACAGGCTGTCCCTGGGACTGGATGATGGAGGACAAACTGAGCTGCGAGGGAGTGGAGGCAGACCCTGAGGAAAGAGTGAGGGGTCTCGATCCTCTAGAGAGGACCCTCTCTACAACACTGAATGCCGATGGGGAACCAGCCTCTCTAAGACAGGTGGCCGGCACCCTCGGATCCGACAAAGGGATTGGTGTCAGAGCCGAAGTGCTCGGACCCGAGTGGATGGTGTGCCCCGACCATAAAGGAGCCGAAGACACATTCATCCCCTCAGATCTAATGCCCAGCTCTCGGCCCCAAAAACGGATCCAATAAGCTCAAGGGCATGGCCTGCGTCGAGGTAGCAATAACCATCGGTGCAGACTCCCTGACTCCGAGGCTCATCGGATCTGAAGACTCCGGAATCTGGTAGTGGATCGGAGAAGGAGCTATCGGGGCAAACAGTGGAGCTGAACTCCCCCCGGAGGGGGGGAGGCAGCAACACTCCCATCTGCAGCTGAGTTTGCAAGAAGCGACGCATCATCCTGTCCATATCTGCCTCCAAGATGCTGCGAGTAGACCTGGAAGAGGCTACTGAAGCTAGCTGGGAGGGCCGACATGATGAATTTGAAGATGGTCGGGGCCTCCTCCTCTGGCTCTGGAGAGAAGTGTGGCGAATGGAGCCGTGGGGAGGAAGGCTTGGTAATCCTCAATGGAGAAGAGAGAACCTTAGCCGGAGGGGCCGAGGGGTCCAATTCGGCCCACCGTTTGTGGCTTCTGTCTCTCTTTCTTTCTCTCTCCCTTCTCTCTTTTCTATCCTTTTTTTGCCTCTCGCTCACTCTGAGATGAGGTGGGAGGGTGAGTCCCAGACAGGGGAGGAGGGCCAGATGGTTGGGCAGCTGCAGCCACGGCTGTCGCTACAGAAGGGGAAGGGGAAGAGGAAGAAGAAGTTGATTCTGCGGGTAGGAGACCTGCCAGAATCAGCTTGTTCTTCCTATCTCGCAAGGCCCAGGGGTAAAGGCAGCACAGATCTGGCAGCCTGAGGAAAGGTGGGTAACCCCCAAGCAAAGAATGCACTGAGTGTGACCATCTGCTGGCAACAGCTTACGGCCACACTCAGTGCATATGGAAAAGGTAATTTTCTGGCTTTCAGCCATACCCTCACACACACGCACACCTAAAGGGGGAAAGAGGGGCCTACTAGGGGATATATTACCAAGGATACACTACACACACACACACACAGCTAACAACTAGACTACCCAAATATTTTTGGAAAAAAACAAGAATTAGCTACACTTGCCTGGAGCTCGATGAATCCCGTGCTTGGCAAAGCCACGGCAAATGAGATCTGATGAATGGAAGGAGGTTGCAGGGTAGTATGAGTAAGGAGGAGCTTGGAGCTCGGATCTTTTAGCTTGGTATGCTGCCAGCTCGGATCCGAGTGGGATCCGAAACCCACAGGTTGCTGATCAAATGAAGTTAACTATTTCAGATCATTTGTTTTGTGGAAATTAAGGAGGGCTGAGTCTTTAATAAAACAGAATGCTAGACAAAAATCACTGCATATGAGTCTATAAGAAACAATTTCAAATCTCTCTTCATAATTGAGGGTCTTTAATGTGGCAATCTTTTATACAGGAACATCTAGTGTTATGCAGATGTGTGATGTTTGGATACAGTCATAAGAAGGGGTATTATTCTATAATCTACTGTGCTCTATAATTGGTCTGATCACAGTATAGTAAAGAGGGAAGATAACTTATTTTGACTTGGATTAGATACTTTTACTTATTAACTGGGCAGACAGAAGGATTTGATGATTACTGTTGCTATATGGTGACTAAAATTTAGGGAATTGTCTGGAAGGGTGCTGAGATCTCATGACCATATTTTTATGGCATAGGTTGCCATCTATATTGTAAACTGTGGTCATGTTTTGTTTACCAAAGGTGACAATGCTAACCTCCTTTGCATTTAATTTAAGCCAATTTCCTAATGCACTGTTTATTTGCATGGTTTAGCCCTTGCTGACTGACATCTAGCTTGCAGTCATTGGCAAATTTAGTGATATGTTTGAGTTAGTGGTTTGGAGATCCAATGAGCAAATTCTAAATGAAAGGACCCCAGTACTGAGCCCTGGTGAATGCCTCTAATCACTTTTTACTTTCTGAGGTGGCACCTACTACTTTTATTTAATTTAATTTATATTTGTTCCAGAGTAGTACACTGATTAAGAATGATCATTTGAAGTGCAAAGCCCAGGCAAAAAAATATTTTGCAATCAACAAATACAAATGTAATTAACATACAAAAAAAAAAAAAACGTTAATAAAATAAATGTCATAAAATCTAACTGGCAAAATATATTTGGGTACATTTTAAGTCATCAGTGGAAAAGCTTTACAGAGATATTGTGTCAATATACAGATTTGCAAGTTAAAAGTTATGGCACTTTACTGAGACAATGTGAAAACTATACTATGTGAAGAAAAGAGAAAGACCAGTTAAAACATACTGATAGAAGTGAAGGAAAAGCAGAGAGGGAGTTAAGTGCTATGTGGTTGAAACAGTGTAACGGAGTACTTTGGCCTGACCTATACCTTTTACAGGGGTTGGTATCTACAATGGGGCTCCAGTGTATACAATCTGTAATTTCCTGGCTACACATTCTGCTTGCAGACATGATCATTTGGCTTGAAGTTGGGGTAGTAAGATCTTTACGGAATGTGGGCAGTTTGATTTTTTTTTTCTCTGACATTTGGTGGAAGTAACGGTCAGAGATGGTGCAAATATGGAGAAGGCATGTCTAGAAAATTGTAGGGAGTGGATCTTAGAGTGGAAAGACTGTTTTGTGAGAAGGTGGTGGACGTTGCATTAGGAAGTTTTTTCCTTGGAGTTTGGCTGATATTGAGGTGAAGGTTTCAAGGTGTTGTAACTTAAAAAAATTGAGTGTCAATGAGCGGGTTGGCCCTTTGTTGCATGGGGGACCATTTTCCTTTTCAGGTGTAAGGTAATGGTGATCTTTTCTAAAAAAAAAAAGTGTTTAAACTATGACAGGGAATTAGGGCTAGTTCTTATTTCAGTGAGAACATTAATGAAGACAGGGTGGTCAATGAGATTAAAGGCTTTGGTCAATGCAGTGAGTAAGGCATCAAAGATGTTACTTTTGTCTGTAGTCTGTAGGATGTCATCTATCAATATCCATGGGGCTGCCATGGTGCTATGGCCTGAACAAAATCCATGCCATTTGTGGGAGAAGAGGTGGTATTATTGGCTTTATTGGGAGAGTTGAGCACTGACAACCTAAACTATGTGGGTTCTATTAGCCAGTTTGCCATCTGTCATACAACACAAGTTTACACGGAATACCAGCATTGTGAATATTGTCAAAGGTATTGACTAGATCCCAGTGTACTGCATGGCTGCTATATACAGCTTCAGTGACTTTCTCAAAGAAATTTACTAAATTACTCATGATTTCCTTTTGAAAAAAACATATTGTGTTGAGTCTAGAGCATTAATATTTTTTATCAGTGCTTCTGAAATCAGATGAAAATTAATACATTGTGTGCTTTGCAAGTTATGAAAATTAATACATTGAATGCTTTGCAAATTAAACTTATTAGGCTACAATTCCCTCAGACTTGCAGAGATAAGAACCAAAAAAGAAAGTCCTCTCGGCAAAGACCTGTTATGTTTCTGCATAATGTCTCTTTACCTGTGTGAAACACCTTTCAGAAGTTAGAGCAAAGGAATATACACCAGCTTTGTGCTACAGTTTTTAACACACAAACATAATGCAAGCAAATCATTTAAATGGCTGTGATATCAATCAAGATTACTTAAATGACTACAGATAGTGCTGTCATACCCAGCTGTCCTTACATGGACAAAATGGCATGTCTCCTACACTGCCGATTGTGCCCCTAAATAGCCTGCATATAGAGAAACTTTCCCCTTTGCTGCCCACCCCCTCTAGCTATGGTTTTGGTTTGTGATGTGAAGTTGACGCAAAGGTATCTGCAATTATATTAGCAGTATCCTTATGGTCAGAGTGGGTAATTCTTAAATTCATTAAACCAGGGCATTGCTGGGTGCTATTTCTTAATAATCTGATGCAGTCAAAAGATTTATGATTAAAAAAAAAATCCACAATCAAAGATAGTTTGTGCTCCAATATAATTTTCCTTATTAGTAATTTTTATGATATAACTTACTAATGTTGCACTCCAAAATATGGTTTATTTTTACTTTCCCAGTACATTTAGTGCTAATTCAGACAGCTTGAATTATGTTGTTTGTTAGAATAGAGTGCAATTCATTGGCATAAGTGATAGCTGAGGCTACATGGGAGCTGGAAATGTATTTAAATTTTGAAAGCTTATCATGTATTTTATTTATTTATTTATTTTACATTTGTTTACCGTGAAAGTCTGACTTGGAACTAAGACAATTTTCAGTGGAGACCTGGGGAGAAATAAGAAGTTATGTACTTACCATAACGTTCCATGTTAGTTGTCTTCATCTTGCCTTCTTTCTTGCTGGATGGGTTCAGAGCTGATCCTCGGCTCTGACTCAGCCTTTTACTAAAGCTCGAGAGCTATTTACCGGCTCGAGGCCTCCCCTTATTCCACAATGCTAGGCGTCAGATATCCAGATCTCATTTGGTAGAGCTAACACCATGGAAAAAAACACCTGTTCCCACCACAAGGTTTACCTACAGTGCTACAAACAGAGGAGGACGTAACCTAAAAAAAAGGTCAACCATAGGAAGAAGGCCTCAAAAGGGATTCTTCTCGGTCCTAACCAGGTTAGGGGGATGGAGGGTGTGACGCAAGAAAGAAGGCGAGATGAAGACAACCAACATGGAACGTTATGGTAGGTACATAACTTCTTAATGTTAAGTTGTCTATCTCGCCTTCATTCTTGCTGGATGGGACAGCGTCCCTAGCACCTTAGGCCTGGGTGGCTCATCGAAACAGACTCTTGAGCACAGTAGAACCAAACTCAGCTCGACTCCTGGAGGCCGTATCCAACTTGTAATGTGAAATGAAGGTATGAGGAGTGGCCCATGTGGCTGCAGCACAAATAGATTCCATTGGAAGTCTAGCCTGAAAAGCTACCGACGTAGCCAATGCTCTGGTGGAATGAGCTTTTGGTTTTGTAGGGAGTTCTTTATGTCTCAGTTGGTAGATCAAGGTAATAATAGAGGCCAGTCACCTGGACAAGGTTACCTTAGAAACTGGCAGGCCCTGCTTGCCCTCAGCATAGGACAGGAAGAGTTGATCTGATTTTCTTGTCTGTTTGGTCCTATCCAAATAAAAACGTAATTGCCTGTGAACGTCCAAATAGTGTAACTTTTGTTCAGCTCTGTTTGAATAATTAGGAAAAAAAGACAGGAAGATCAATAACCTGATTGAGATTTGTCTCTGAGGGTATTTTGGGTAAAAAGGAAGGATTAGTCCTGAGTGGAACTCTATCTTTGTGAAAAATAAGATAAGGAGGACGAATACAAAGGGCTTGAAGTTCTGATACTCTTCTGGCTGAGGTGATGGCTACTAAGAAGAGAGTCTTCCAGGAGAGTAACTTTAAGGAACAAGAAGCCGCAGGTTCAAAAGGAGGGAGAATCAATGAAGTTAATATCAAGTTCAAATCCCAAGGAGGGGGGGGGAATCTTTAACCGGGGGTATAAGTAAAATAGTCCCCTTAAGAAAGGCCTTACAAAGTTTGTGGGACATGATACTGGACTCTGATAGGCCAACATGAAAATTTGCGATAGCAGCCAATTGGACCCTAATGGTGGCAGATGAGGAACCTGCTCAAAAAAGTTCCACCAAAAAATCTAAAACATTATAGACAGGGGCTGTAAAGGGGTCTATCTTTCTAGCCTCTGCCCAGAAAGAAAAACGTTTCCACTTACTAGCATAAGTCTTCCTAGTAGAAGATTTGTGCGAAGAAAGTATGATTTCACGCACTGGCTGAGAAATATATGGAAGCCTGGCTAAGGTTGGAAGTGGAGCAACCAAGCTGTGAGATTGAGAGAGTGAAGGGATTGGTGCAGCCCGCCCGACTGATGGATCAAGAGGTCTGGCACTGGGTCCAGATTCCAGGGCTACCCCAGTAGGTGACGATGCAGGAATGGGAACCAAATTTGTCGAGACCAGTAAGGAGCAATGAGGATCATCCTGGATCCCAAAGCGGTCGCTTTCTGAATCAGTTTTGGAATTAAGGGAAAAGGAGGGAATGCATAGAGAAGACCCCGGGGCCAATCATGAACTACAGCGTCTCTGGGGGAATGGCCTGGGAGGGGGAAGAGAGTGAAGAAGTCACTGCACTTGCTATTGAGAGTGGTTGCAAAAAGGTCGCAGTAAGGTTGACCCCATATGCGGAAAATTTTGTCAGCTACTAACTGATTGAGAGACCACTCGTGAGGCATAAGGATTGCTCTGCTCAGCCTGTCCGCTATGAAGTTGGACTTCCCGGGGATGTGCGTTGCTATCAGAAACCGTTGAGAGGAGATCGCCCACTGCCAAAGTCTGAGTGCTTCCCGCCATAAGGGATAGGACCTGGTTCTGCCCTGCTTGTTGATGTACTACACTACCAACATATTGTCCGTCTGAACTGCAATAGTCCTGGTAGGTAGAGAGTCCTGAAGAGCTTGCAACGCTAAAAGTAACGCTCTCATCTCCAAGACGTTTATGTGCAGATGGTACTCTAGGGATTGCCAAGTGCCCTGGACAGTCCTGCCTGAAAATGCCCCCCCCCCCCGATCAGGGAGGCATCCATTGTCACCATGGCAACCGGAGGAGGAAGGAAAAATGGTCTGCCCTGAAAAACTTGAGGGGAGACCATCCACCAAGAAAGGTGGTCTTTGCATGATTGGGTGATTATTATGTTGTGAGACATTAGAAGCTGTTGAAAGGACCATTGGGTAAAAAGCATCTATTGAAGAATCCGCATGTGAAAACGAGCCAGGGGAAGTAATGTGATTGCTGCTGCCATGAGACCCAAGGTTTTCAGTACAAATCTGGCCTGAATTCTCTTACACTGTAGTAATGTTTGAACATGTCGGCGAATGTCTAATACTCTTTCTAATGGAAGTTTTGCAGACAGTTCTTTTGTATTTAATATGGTGCCTATAAAGGTTATAGATTGACAAGGTGACAACGCAGACTTTTCGAAGTTTATAGAGATACCTAGCTCGGAGCATGTTTGGATGGTATAATCCCTGGCTCGGATTAGCTGATGCCTGGTGGAAGCAGTTAGGAGCCAGTCGTCTAGATATGGAAACACCTGGAATCCTCGCCATCTCAGGTGAGCCATAACCACTGCCATGCATTTGGTGAACACCCTGGGGGCTGTGGTGAGACCAAAGGGCAGGGCTCTGAATTGATAGTGACTGGCTCCCAGCCGGAAGCGGAGAAACCGCCTGGAGTGTCTGTTCATTCTGATATGGTAGTACGCATCCTGAAGGTCTATGGAGCACATCCAAATGTCTGGACCCAAAAAGGGTAGAATGGACTGAAGCGTGACCATCCGGAACTTCGTTCTTCGAACAGAATTGTTTAACCTGCTGAGATCCAAAATGGGTCTCCAGTCCCCTGTTTTCTTTGGTACCAAAAAGAAATAGAAGTTATGTACTCACCATAATGTTCCATCTGAGTAGATACTTCATTTGTCTGCAACCTGTGTGGGATTCGGATCAGACCTCGGATCCGACCGGCAGCTTTCCAAGCTTCAAGATCCGAGCTCCTAGCTCCTCCCCCTACCCATAATCCCTTGCTACCAACCACATTACCTCAGATTGGTTATTTTGCCCTATAAGCTAAAGATGGAGAGAGAATTCTCCACAGGACAATATTTTACCGAGGTTCGGGGGATGGCAGGGGGGGGGTCGGTTGCAGACAAATGAAGTATCTACTCAGATGGAACATTATGGTGAGTACATAACTTCTATATCTGAAGTAGTTAATTCATTTGATCTGCAACCTGTGGGACAGAGTCCCCAGCTTACCTAAAGGCCCTGGGTGGTCCCTCCGGAAGGATATTCCGAAGCACCGTGGAGCCAAAGGAAGCCCTACTTCTGGAGATCATGTCCAGTTTGTAATGAGAAATGAACGTATGGGAAGAGGACCAGGTAGCTGCTGAACAAATATCGTCAACTGGAACTCTAGACCAAAACGCTGTTGAGGTAGCCACAGACCTGGTAGAGTGTGCCCGGATGGCAACCAGAGCTGTTCTCCCAATTGAAATGTATGCCTGTCTGATACATTGAGAAATCCAATTCGCTACTGTTACCTTAGAAATTGGTTTGCCCAAGGCTGATTTAGCATAAGTAACAAACAACTGGTCTGACTTGCGGAAATCTTTAGTCCTGTGCAAATAAAAACGCAGTTGCCTGTGTACATCCAATTTGTGCAATGTGTATTCACCTTTGTTTTGGAAGCTAGGAAAGAAAACAGGGAGGTTAATAGATTGATTAATGTTAGATTCTGTGGCTACCTTAGGAAGAAAGGAAGGATTAGTCCTGAGGGCAACCCTATCTTTGTGAAAAATAAGGTATGGATACTTAATGCACAAGGCTTGTAGCTCTGATACCCTCTTGGCAGAGGTAATTGCTACCAAGAAGGCTGTCTTCCAAGATAAGAACTTTAAGGACACCGAGGCCGCAGGTTCGAAAGGTGGTCCTGTTAATGCTTGTAATACCAGAGTAAGATCCCATGGAGGCATAGCCGGTTTAATGGGAGGCTTTAAGAGGAACACGCCTTTTAGGAAGGCTTTGCATATTTTAACTGAAGCCAAAGAACTTATGCCATCTCCCACATGATAATGGGAGATGGCTGCAAGTTGAACTTTAATGGTGGATGCGCTAGCTCCCTGCTCAAAAAGGAGGGATAGAAAGTCCAGAATGGTGGGAATAGAAACCGTAAAAGGATCTAATCCCTTACCCTTTGCCCAGATGGAAAAACGTTTCCATTTACTGTTGTAGAGTTTTCTGGTGGATGGCTTATGAGCTGCCACGAGAATAGCCTTGACTGGGGAAGAGATACCGGGAGTCCTTGCCATTAACGGAACTGGATCAACCAGGCTGTGAGCCGGAGGCTGACCAGGTTTGGAGTGTGGCATCTCGTTGGATGCAAGATTAGGTCTGGTTTGGGATCCAGAATCCAAGGGGGAGCCACACTGTGAGACTGCAGAAAGGGGAACCAGACTTGTCGAGGCCAGAATGGGGCAATGAGAATCACTTTGCTCCCCAACTGACAGGCTTTCTGGATGAATTTCATCATCAGAGGAAGAGGAGGATATGCATAAAGAAGACCGGGCGGCCAAGCATGAACCAAGGCGTCCCTGGGAGATTCCCCTTTGGGGGGAACTATCGCGAAGTACTCGCTGCATTTTGAGTTTAGGGGAGAGATAAAAAGGTCACAGCAAGGTTGACCCCATCTGTGGAATATCTGATTCGCGACCGAGGGATTCAGAGACCACTCGTAAGGGCTGAGAAACACCCGACTTAGGTTGTCTGCTAATATGTTGGTCCGTCCTGGAATGTGCATTGCTATCAGAAAGCGGTTGGTGGAAATCACCCATTCCCACACTCTCATGGCTTCTCGACCTGGTCCCTCCCTGTTTGTTTATGTACCAGACCACGGACATGTTGTCCGTGTGGATTGCAATAGTCCCCAGAGGTAGAAGGTGATGGAGAGCTTGCAACACCAATAGCACTGCCCTCATCTCTAGGACATTGATATGCAATGCAGTCTCTAGAGGAGTCCACGTTCCTTGGACTGAATTCCCTGCATAATGCCCGCCCCACCCGAGGCAGGAAGCATCCGTGGTCAACGTGGCTTCGACTGGGGGAATCACAAAGGGTCTCCCTTCTTTGAGATCTTCTGCCTGCAGCCACCAAAGTAGGGAGTCCCTGCACGCCCTGCTCAGAGGAATCGGCATGTCCAAAGGATGGGTCAACAGAGACCATTGGACCTGGAGAGTCCACTGTAAAACACGCATCCGCAGACGGGCATGGAGAGAAAGACCGATTGCCACCGACATAGATCCTAACGCCCTCAGGACTAATTCTGCTGGGGGGGTTGGGTTCTGAAGAATATCAAAGACTTGGCGGTACAAACTGTTTATTCTGGTTGGTGTGAGGACCACTCTGGAGATTCGAGTATCCAACCTGGCCCCAATGAAATCTAGGGCTTGAGATGGGCACAGGCAGGACTTCTTCAAGTTGACTGAGATGCCCAATTGAGCAAACAGAGATAGGGCATAGTCTCTCTCTGTAACCAGAAGATGCTTGTTGGGGGCGGTGTGGAGCCAATCGTCCAGGTAAGGGAACACCTGAATGCCCTGGAGTCTCAGGTGGGCTGCTACCACTGCCATGACTTTGGTAAACACTCTGGGGCCTGAGGTTAGGCCAAATGGTAGAACCCTGAACTGATAATGACTGTCTCCTAGCCGGAAGCGGAGAAATCTCCTGGACAGTCTGTCCATTAGTATATGGTAGTACGCGTCCTTGAGATCCTACGAGCACATCCAGTCGTTTTCCTGCAGAAGGGGGAGAATAGATTGCAGAGTGACCATCCAGAACTTTTCCTTGGGTATGAACAGGTTCAGGGACGAAAGGTCTAGAATGGATCTGAGGTCCCCCGTTTTCTTTGGCACCAAGAAGAACCTGGAGTAATAACCCAATCGGGACTGATCTGGGGGGACGGGCTGGATGGCTCTTTTTCTTAGCAACTCTGAAATTTCTTGAGTTGCGGACTCCCTTTGATGGGGTGGAAAATCCGGGAGATGTTTGGGCTTGGGGGGGGGGAATGCAAGAACGGTATTGTGTAACCTCTGGATATTATCCGGATCACCCATCGATCGTTTGTAATTGACTCCCAACTTGATAGGTGATCCGACAGTCGCCCCCCGACTGCCTCCAGAGAGGGACAGTTGGGCAAGCCCTCAGGGCTGTTGCGCGGGTCCCTCCGAGAAGGGTTCTCTAGACCCGAAGTTACGCGGGCCCCCTCTGCCTCTGGGCCGGCGTCCACCTTGTCCTCCTCTGCCTCTAGAGGATGAGTTGTCCACAGCAGGACAGGATTGCTGAGATTTACGGAACCACAGCTTCTTTTGCCCCCTCTGATTCCTGGAGAAGGATCTTTGGGGGTTCGAGAAGTGGACTCCGACGGCCGACAGCGTCTTCCCATCCTTCTCGCTTTGGACTAGCGTGTCGCGAACCAATGAGCCAAATAAGGCTGAACCATCATAAGGGGCGTTTGCGAAGGACGCCTTGAAGGGATCCGTGAAATCGTAAAGGCGGAGCCAGGAGTGCCGTCGCAAAACTACTCCCGCTCCGCTAGCTCTAGCGGCTCCTTCCGTCGCATGGGAAAGAAGCCACATAGATGTATTTGATATGGACTTTAGAGTGGACATTCGGGTCTCAAAAACCTTTTTGTCTGACACCGAGATGGACTCCGGAGGGGCTGCAGCATATTCCTTAATTAAGTCACGCTGTAGCCTGATAGTGTGTGCCATGTAGTTCAGCGACCTTATAGCAAAGGTTGCTGAAGCAAACATCCGCTTCCCAATATGGTCCAAAGCCCGGGACTCCTTGTCCGGCGGATGGACCGAAGAACTTTCCTGGGCAAGTTCTTTCTTAGTGGCAGCCGCCACCAACATAGCATCCACTGAAGCGCCTTTGGACCAAGAAGGCCTATCAGAGGGAGGGCTGAGGACCTTATCCGGGTGTCTAGGGATAGGCTCCACGGTGTCGCGCTCCTTCCAAGCCCTGGTGGTAATTAAGTCCACCAAGGGGTCGGCTGGGGGGGACACCCAGGAGGTAGATGGGCCTGCCTCAAAGGCCTCCAGAAATACAGACTCGTCCAAGGAGGGCTTTTGGGCCGACCACCCCCCTCTTATACGCAACATCTCCATGATGTCTCCAAATGAGACATCTTCAGGGGGTGACCTTGGGGAACCCTCCGTATCCTCCAAATCCGTATCCATGGTAATGGACTCGGGGGAGTCCAGGTGCCTCCTTTTGCACTGGTGTTTCCAAGGCACCTCTTCGGCGGGGCTGTCCGAAGAGGGCTCGTCCACCGGATGGTGTTCCTCCCTGGGAACTAACTGTAGGCTTTGGGCAGGCTGTCCCGATGGGCGGATGAGCGAAGACAGACCCTGATACAGTGGGGGCACGGGTGGATCCAAAGGCCTGGTCGGGGACCTGGATGACCTCGACAGTACCCTCTCCACTACCTCAAAAGCCGAGGGAGATTCACCATCACCAGCCTGAGAAAGTAACCTCCTTGACTCCGAGGAAAGGATTGGTGTCGGAGCCGAAGCAATCGGATCCGAGGTAGCGGTGCGCTCCGGACCCATCGGCGCCGAAGACACAACCACTCCCTCGGATCCGATGCTCAACCCTCGGCCCCGAGAGCTTGGATCCAACAAGCTCGAAGGTATAGTCAGCGTCGAAGACACTATCCCTGTCGGCGCCGACGTATCCCCGGATCCGAAAGGGCCTGGATCCGAAAACTCCGAGACCCGATAATGGGTCGGAGAAGGAGCTATCGGGGCAAAAATGGGGGCTGCACTCCCTCCCAAAGGGGGGGGGAGGCAAGAGCATCCCCATCTGCATCTGGGTCTGCAAAAATCTTCGCATCATCCGATCCATGTCTGCTTCGGAGATGCTCTTAGTAGACCGCGAAGAGGTAGTCAAAGCAGGCCAGGAAGGCCACCTCGAAGACCTCGAGGGAGACCTATCCTCCTCCTCCAGCTCCGGAGAAAAGGAAGGTGAACGGAGCCGAGAGGACAAGGATCCGGAGACCCTCTCAGGAGATTTCAATATCTTTTCAGGTGGAGCCGAGGGATGAGACTCGGCCCGCCTCTTAGAAGTATGACCCTCTTTCTCTCTGTGTTTCTTCTTCTCCCTGTGGGAAGAAGAACCAGACTCCACAGAACTAGTACCCGATAAGGGAGGTTGAGTCCTGGGTACAGCTGAGGGAGTAGCCGGCGCTGAGGCTACCGGAGTAGCCTGGATCCGGCTAGGAGAGGAAGAAGAAGCTGACTCCCGCCAGGATCAGCTTGTTCTTCCTGTCCCTAAGTGCCAGAGGATTAAAGGCCGCACAAATCTGGCAGGCCTCTGACAAATGTGCTGCCCCCAGACACAAAACACACTGAGTGTGGCCATCAGCTGGGGAAAGCTTATGGCCATACTCAGTACACTTAGAAAATATAGCTTTTGATTCAGCCATAATTCTCTCACACACACACCCAAACACTAAGAGGGGGGAGGGGAGAGACAAAATTAAACTAAGGAGAAAAGTTTTTTTTTTTTTAACTTGGGTAAGATAGACTAACGCTAAAAAACAACACACACACAAATTTAAACTAGAAACTAGCTTTTAGAAAGGAACAATCTCACCAGGCCAGGAGCTCTTCACTGAGAAGCAACTGTCTTTAGCCGCGGCAAAAAACGATCTGAGGTAATGTGGTTGGTAGCAAGGGATTATGGGTAGGGGGGAGGAGCTAGGAGCTCGGATCTTGAAGCTTGGAAAGCTGCCGGTCGGATCCGAATCCCACACAGGTTGCAGATCAAATAAAGTAACTACTTCAGATCTTGGAGTAAATCCCAGATCCTTGCTGGTCTGCTGGGACTGGCTGTATGGCTCTTTTTTCTAGCAGTTTTGAAATTTCTAGTACTGCTTGTTCCCTTAGACCGGGTGGAACATCTGGAAGGGACCTGTTTGTTTGCACGGGGGTGTGGACAAAGGGGATTTTGTAACCCTTGGATATGATAGACTGTACCCATTTGTCTTGTGTGAGGAGTCTTCAGGCTTCTGGGTACAGTGACAATCTTCCCCCGACTGCCTCTAAAGATGGACAGTCGGGCAGCCCCTCAGGGGTGCTGAAAGGGTTCATCAGAGAAAGATTCCCTGCTACCCTGATTTTGCGGATCCCCTCTGCCCCTCGGGCGGCATCTATTGTTGTTCCCTCCTCTGCCCCTGGACGGAAACTTGCCACGTGTGTCAGGCATGACTCCTTGGGGTTTGCGAAACCACATTTTTCCACTCTTCTGACCTTTAGGGTATGGTCTAGAGGGAGTAGAAAAATGGACTCCCACGGCAGAGAGAGTCTTGCCTTCCTGCTCACACCTGGTAAGGGTATCCTTCACCTGTGGTCCGAACAAAGCCGAACCATCGAAGGGGGTATTGGTTAAGGACGCCTTAAAGGGGTCAGCAAAGTTACATAACCGCATCCAGGCATGTTTTCTCAAAGCCACGCCTGTGCCTGTGGCTCTACTCATCCCATCGGCTGCATAAGAAATGAGCCGCATGGAGGAGTTGACTATAGAATTAAGGGTCGCTAGCTGGGAGTTATAATTTTTCTGAGACCCTGCAGCAGATGGACCCTGAAGGGTATCACCCAGTTCCTTAAGGAGATCTCTTTGAAGGCGGGTGAAATGGCACAGATAGTTCAGAGATCGCATGGAAAAGGCCGCTGAAGAAAACATCCGCTTCCCGTACCTGTCCATTGTCCTAGATTCTTTATTAGGTGGATGGACAGGCACTGAAGGGTCAGCCAATTCCTTCTTAGTGGCTGCTGCAACCACCATGGCATAAACAGGGGCACCCTTTGTAAGAAACTGTTTGTCAGACGGGGCTGTAATGAATTTTGTGGGCCTGTGGGGAGTTGGTTCCACTGTGTCCGGGGCCGTCCATGCCTTCCGAGCCACTACTTCCATGAGCGGGTTGAAAGGCGGAGACACCCAGGAGGTGGAAGGTTGAGAACCAAATGCATCCAGATACACCGACTCATCCTAGGAAGGGTTAAGGGCAGTCCAGTTCCCCCTCTGCCTAAGAATCTCAAGGATGTCTGAGGAGGAGACATCCTCAGAGGGGGACCTTGGGGACCCTTCCAAATCCTCCAAGTCGGTGTCAGAGGTGACTGACTCGGGGGAGTCAACATGCTTCCTCTTACATTTTCTCTTCTGAGGGGGCTCCTCTGAGTGATCAGGGGAGGCCACGGAAGAGGAAGATACACCCAATGGGGCTACCTGGAGCACTTGTTCTCCATGCTTAGGGTCAGGAGGGTGGACAGAGATCGACACAGGCACCATGGGGGGAGGAGCCGAAGGGGTCAATCGCGGAGCCGACACCGGAGTCAGCACGTTCCTCATGACCTCAAAGGCGCCCCTATCAGGCAGAGAAGAGGGTCCCCACTCAGAAGAGACATGAACCCCTTCCGGCACTGAGAGGGACGGCTCCGAGTCCGATGGGGCCAAGCTCACCTGTGCCGAGGCCCCAAGAGGGAGAACGGGGTCAGACAAGGGTCCGATGCCACTCACCCCCTCGGAACAGACGAGGGAGTCTCGGCGCCTGGATCCCTCCAAGGATGGAACCAATGAAGAGATCGGAGCTGAAGAGGGAGCCGAAAGGTGTGGTATCGGCTCTGACATTCCGACGATTCGAGCCCCAACAAGCTCCGGCTCCGAACACGGTGGTAGAGTCGGAGGAGGAACTGTTGAAGAAACAGGGGTAGCCACAATCTACTGAGAAGGGCTATTCAACATTTTGGTCAGTGCCTGTGACTTTAGGAGCCTACTGACCACCCTCTCTAAGTCATGATCCGATAGCCTGGAGGACCGAGAGGAATGGGATCTATGGCTCTGCTCCAATTGTAGTAATGGGGACCTGGGAGCCAAGCGAACGGACTCTAAAGAGGGGGACCTCGAACACTTTCGGCTCAGAGAAGGCTCCGATAGCAGAGTCGGAGCCGACTGAGGTCTCGAAGTATCGGTACCGGCCGGAACAGACGAGGAGGCAGAAGCTCCGCTCGGTGTCGGCTCCAAACAGGGAGCCGATGGTTTGGCGGGCTTTAAGGATTTCCCAGATGAAGGCTTGGCCGGGGATCCTTCTGGCTTTAACAAGCCCCTCAAAATGAGCTTATTCCTATGCTCCTGCGGGACTCTCGGAATGAAGGCATAACAGACCGAACAAGAGTCCTGCAGGTGTAGGGGGCCCAAGCAATAAACACAAGAAGTGTGACCATCTGTCAGAGACATCTTCTGACAGCACGAGTCACACTTCTTGAAACCTGAAACCTTGGTATCTTTAGACATGATAAAAGAGATACCAAAAAGTTTAACTAGTGCTTAAAACACTATACACAGACACACACGCACTAGAACTAGCAGTAACAATACCACTATAACTACAACAGTTATCACTAACAAAAACTTAACATCAAATATCCAAATATATATATATATATATATATAATACAATATAAACTATAAAGAGGCAGGCCTAACACTATCCTAAAGGGTGGGGAGGGGGGAAAGGGAAAAACAAACTCTATAACAACAGAAAAGGAGATCCTAAGTGGGGTCTAAAGGGGCTACACGATCTAATAAAACTAATAGAGAAGAATATCTAAATATAACAACAACACTGACAGTAAAACAGCAGTAAAAGAATTATATGACCTGGAGCCGGTAAAAAAACGCAACCTCGTAGCTGAAGCGGCAAATGAGATCTGGGTATCTGACGCCTAGCATTTTGGGATAAGGGGAGGCCTCGAGCTGGTAAATAGCTCTCAAGCTTTAGTAAAAGGCCGAGTCACAGCCGAGGATCGGCTCTGAACCCATCCAGCAAGAATGAAGGCGAGATAGACAACTTAACATCCCTAGTTTTAACAGGTTTGTCTTTTTAAAGTCCATAAATTCATAGGTGCATGTTGTTACTCAGGCCATGGGTGGAGAATTACTTGGCTGAGTCCAGAGGATGAATATTTGTGAACCACCTTCCATGTTGTGGCAGAGAGGTTTGTTAGTGCTACATATTATTTACATTAACAGATCTGTGGAATTAGCTGCCATGATGCAGCCCACAGGCTTGGTAATGAACACTGGAACTGGTGTGATTAGACCTATGTTGCTGGCTGCTGTGATGTAGCATAGATACTTGGTGCTAAAGGCAGCACAGATGTGAATGGACATCTGTGAGACTGGCTGCCATGATGACAAAGGGGCTTGTCACAGCATTGCACTTTACACAGTAAAGTCTTCCAGCTGTTATGCAGAGACATTGCAGTGCAGTACTGTAATCAAAAGGCTGTCTGTGTTACATGGTCAAAGTGATAATGTACTGCAGTATCAGCTCATGGCCTATACATTTTGTTGGGGGGGGGGTGCTGTATAGTTTTAACAGTATAATTTTGTACTTTGGTATGACCTGTACCTTTTATAAGAGGTTGTCTCTAGTGTATGCATTTTGGAAATCCAAAGCTACATCCCTGAACATGCCACTGAGTAAATACTCCAACAGCATTAATATTAGCAATTCTGCAACTGGAGATGGGCTAATATACTGCAAATCAATTGCACTGCATAATGAAATGATACATGGATAACAACTCAGAACGTAACTTGAATATATGTAAACATTCATATTCCCATGGCGAAAGGGAATAAACACAATAATTACCATATGAATGTTTCAACCTTTTAGAAAACTTTCATGACTGAACCAAATAATAAATCTCATCTCTGAAATTTACTGAAGAAAAGTTGCAGGCATTCAAGCATGGTACATGATTCTAAAAAAATGTTACATCCAGAAAAGCTAAGGCAACCTTCTCAATGTAGAGAGATACTTTTCATCTGGTCCAATAAAGACAAAGAATGCCATTTTGAGCAAGTAAAGAGAAATGATACCACGCTAACAGTAGGTTCACTGCATTACAAAAATAAATTAACAATGCCTGAGGTTATTTTTTGAGCAGGGTTTGCTTAAAACTGTCCTGCAGGGCAAGTTATAGACTATCCACTCTTACCTGGGATGTGAAGGTAAATGACTTGGTACCTCCCATTCATTTAAAAATTCCCATAATAATAAGGCTTCATATGCATGGAATACAGTTCTGTGGGCATGTTCACTGCAAGAAAGGCTTCATCCTCTATCCTCCTGCACGTGCTTTGTGTCTGTTGGACTTTGTAATAGCTTTGGAACAGCTATAGGTTTTATAGGTTTCTGTTGTGTTGTATTGTTCTCTCTGAAAAAATGTAACCCATATTGTGTTGATATGTTTATTACTTTCCACAGGTTTGTTGCTGGAAGCATATTATAATGCTTTAATTAAAAAAAAAAAGTGCTTGCTACTTGTAATCTCCAATTTTTATAGCTAGGCTCCCTCTGTTGTGAACGGCTTCAGACTGCAACCGAACAACTTCAAGGATAGCCAAAGTACTAGAAGATTAGAACACAAAGATGGCAATTCTCATCCAGTTTATGAAATTGTCTAGCAATAATCCTCATACTCATCTACTATCCTGGTGCTTATATTCACACATCTGTACTGTGTATGCATACACAAAAACAGTCAGAAGAGTTCTTAACACAGACAAAAAAGTCTAAGTAGTACTGTGGAAAAGAAAGTAGACAGCTTCAAATCATGCATAACAGTCCAGATAACATTTAAAATTAAGATAATTTGTATTTCCAACTAAAACTGACAAATTATTCTCATCCCAAATACACAAGCATTAACCCACTTCTAAGCCTTATACTTTGATAAGCAGGATTTAAAAGCATCGCCAAGGTACTCGTGGTTCTCGCCCACTTGCTTTCAGGTAGCTAACATGTTCAGAAAGTTCATCATCTTGAAAAGTTTTACATACGGGAAAATATCACAAATATACTTCTATCATTTGCCAAGTACTGGTTTAAAAAGGTGAATCTGTTTATGTAAAAAGATCCACCTTTTTCATCTTCCTATATGTTTCTGTTTCTACATCCATCTAATGCTGTCAAGTCATATCCAACTCCAAATGCAAATCCATGAACAGCTAACACCAATCATGGCACTTGCTAGGCAATTGGGGAACAGCAGTATACTGCCATGCCATTCTACCTTATCACTCACAACCTGTGGATAGTTTATAGTCACCAGTCCATATATGTCTCTGGGATGTGTGAGGATTCCTAAACACACAGAGGAAATTTATACAACCACATTGGAATAGTAGCTTTTCATGATGCAAAGTATTTAACTATACATGTGTTCATTCAATAAGTGATTTTGTTAACCTTGCCTATCTGAATACTCAGATTATTTTATTTGAGATAATTATTTTACTGATAATTCCATTTCATAGACTCTCAAGATTTGTATTTACTCACATTTAGAACAATGCTATTTCCAAAGAACCATAAGTGTATGACCTATAAGGATGCTTACATTTTCTTTGTCATGCAAGAATCTAAAAACTGTAAATATATCTATCTGGAAGGATTAAGATGGCAGATGAGAAGATAACAAAGGACTCGACACTGAATGCTGTGAAAACCCCATGACCCAACAATTTTTAATTCCCAATAATACAAGTATATGAATTTGCCTTCTCTTTATTTATTTATTGTTTGTTAATATGGTGCTGCGGTAGCACTGTCGCCTCATAGCAAGACGTTGTTCCGTTCGATTCTCAGTTAGAGTGTCTTCTGTGTGGAGGCATACATGAATGGGGCGTGCCTTCATTGAAGGTTGTGCGTCAGGGCTGGTAACCCAGTACATAAATATCCACTACCAACCATTAGTGGACCGGAGTTCCGCTGTGGCGATCCCTAACCAGGAAAAGACGAAAGAGACAAACAAATAACGTGTGTTGGCTCTTACAGGACTTCCTGGGCCATGTGGCCACAAGGCAGTTAAATGCATATAAAACTGACATGCACATGTTATGTGAAAATACATAGAACATAGTTATACCTGAATTAGTCATGGAGTATACACAAATACAGTTAACGTAACGCAGAATTGACTTCAAGGAGTGAAAATGCATATAAGAAAATACAAATCATTTCAATAAAGAACAATAAAACCATACATATTCAGTATAAAATGTATTAGCAAAACTATAACATTGGATGAGTACAAATACATGAATTAATCTACATATGATAAAAAAAGTCTCCAGTTTCTGCTGTAAATGGTTTGCTTTACTTAGAATTAACAGTATTAAGCATTAGTACTAGCTGAGAATGTGATAATGATGTAATATAACCAACATTTCTGAAATAGTTGGATCAGTATCCTTGAGCAAGAGAAAATTTCAACTCTTTTGAAAAGCATGACACTGTCAAGTTCATTTACTTCAAAGGGCAGAAAATTCCATGTTGCTGGAGCAAGTTTGTGAAAGTATCCCTCAAAAGTTATTAATGTGAATTATGGTATGGTTAGTTTTAGGTTATTTCTAATGCAAAGTGAGAAAACTGTGCAGTGTACTGACAATTAAATAACTTAGAGACGGGCAGTCTTATACTACTGTAGGGTACGTGGGATGTCGCACGTAGGCTGCTGTAGGCCATAAAAGCGATGTACCCATGTACCATCCTCAGAACTTTTTTGCCACCAGTCAGAATAACATTCCAGGAGTTGGTCTGATCATTTCAATGTTTGCAACTTCAGCTTTTTCCCAGATAAGAGCCCTCTTAGGGAATATTTTCTCTTACTACTGTTTTGGTTATGTCATCCAAGTAGGGCAAGTGCCAGTGTGGAAGACAAATTCCACATATTGACAGCTATTCTCAGCATCTCTTTTATTTAGGCCCTAACTAGGAACACAAGTCCTGTAGCATTTCCAGTCCTTCATTCCAAAGACCCTTAGAAGCAAACTTTCCTCTTTTGCTATATATTTAGAGAACCAATGGCTTAAGTTGCTAGATAAGTGTATGGAGGGTAGCCCACGGTCTGACGCTAAGCCAGTGAAGCACAAGGCCAAGAAACCTTGGGCTGCAGCTTCTGCTGCACCTCCAACATCAGATGTTCCTCCTGAGGTGCTCATCAACCCAGAGGTTAGTCTGACTTCAGACACTGATTCACTGGCTGAGCCCAGTTCTGAGGCCGCCTTTACTTCAGCTGCTAGCATGTCCATGGAGGTCAAACAGACATCTGATTAGGATGTTGTGGGGGAACCTAGGCTCAAAGTACTGATGGTCCTAGGGAAGCACCTCGCACCCAAGCAAGAGAAGAGTTACAGTCAAATACGTTTGAATGCAGGCCTTCGTCTGATCCTCTGATGTTGCATAGGATCATTTCTCCAGCAAAGAAAAAACAAAAAACTAAGCATTTATTCCCTACTAGAGAGGCCCCTACAGATTGGTAGGCCTTTTCTCAATGCTTGCTTCAAGCCTTCATGGTACTCAAGCCGCCTTCCTTTCAGCCTGCTCCTACAGCTGCTTCTCAACCTTCTCAAAAAAGGATTAGGGACAATGACTCATCTGATGAATTTTCCTGTGATGAAGAGGAATCTCTGGATTATTCCACACAAATCCCTTTTCCCCAGGAAAAGGCTTCCCCTGAAGAGGAGTCAGCAGGTGCTGACTCCCCTATGGAAGAGATATCCTTTTGTGAAACTCTCCTGAAAATGGGAGAACACTTTAAATGGGATACTTTCCAAATTTCTGAAGTCCAGCAAAGATATTATCAACTTCTACAACTTGACGTCCCTTGCCCGTCTGCAGTTCCAGCTGTGCATCCTGCATTTCTGGAAACCTTTCACAATGCTTCACAATCCCCCAGACAACCAGGCCCCAGCTCCCAAGAAGCCAGACCACTTCTACAAGGTCCCTGAGGATTGTAAATTCCTCTTTAGGTGGTCTGCTGCAGACCCAGCAGTTATTTCTGTAGCTACAGACAAACCTATTAGGATGCTTCCCTCCTCTAATCTTCTCTCATAAGACAAAGAAAGTAGAACCCTTGCGAGACTGGGTAAAAAAGCCTGTACACGTCAGCCACCTTGACTTTCAGGGCCAGTAATTATCAGACACATATGACAAAGTACTCCTTAGAGCTTTTGTCTCAGGTTTTTAGTACCATTGCAGATCTATCAGATTTGGAGGGAAAAGCCTTGGCTCTATCTATCCTGGGAGCTTCCTCCCACATGGCAAAACACTCCATTAAATGCAGCTATGATGCTGTGGAGGCTTGTGCCAGGGCAGCTTCTACTGGTTCAGTTCTTAGATTTTCCTGGCTCAGTCTACAGCCCTGGTAGGATGACTTAAAATCTAAATTAATGGATGCACCACTAGACAATTCAGCTTTATTTGGTAAGGCAGCGGCCTCTCTAAGTCCCTACAGAAAAAAAAATCAAGGAGTTGAAACACATCCTGGTTTTTCCTGTGCCCAGTTTTCACAGGAATTTCCCTTCTATGTGCGTTTTCATCCATAGCTGCACTCAACACTCCTCCAGTAAGTCTTCTAGAGAAGGCAAGAGACAACAGAAGCCTAGGAGTTCTCAGCCATCCTCACAACAAAGGCAGTCCTTTCCTGACAAAGCAGGGAGTCTCTTTCTCTTTGCCTGTCAAACTCTCACAGGGTCTGGGAAAGCCTCACCCAAGACATCTGGGTTCTTTCCAAAATCAAAAAAAGGATACTTCATGGTTTGGCACTCCACCCCCACCTTCAGGGGCATCCTTCCATACCGCCGAGAGTAGTTGCCCCTCTTCCCAGAGTTCATTTTGGAGCTTTGGCAACAGGGCTCCATTCAAAATGTTCCTCCATCCTCAAGAGGAAAAGGCTTCTGTTCAAGAATGTTTTTGCTACCCAGAAAGGCTGGCCCCTGGAGACCAATGCTGAATTGATCCCATCTCATCACCTTTGTAAAGGTTCCTACCTTTAGAATGTTGACACTCCAAACTCTATTTCCCCTTATTCTCAATTATCTGCCTTACCCTTTGGTCTTTCTACAGCACCAAGAGTTTTCACAAAATGCCTGGCACCACTGACTGCACACTGCAGACTAATGGGGAGCCAAATGTTCCCATGCATGGACAACCTGCCTTTACAGGCCCAAACTTCCCTCACTTTAGTCCTAAAACCTGGATACCACCATTACTCTCCTCGGAAAACTGGGATTCACCATCAACTACAGGAAGTCAGTGCTCACTTCACAGGACCACATTTTCCTGGGTTGTCAAATCCAGACAAACATTATAAGACTATCACTTCCACCTCAGAAGGTGCAGTACCTTCAATCCTTCTTTCACGCCCTTCTCCCCTTGACTTGCATCACAGCCAGTGAGTTCCTCAGGGTGCTAGGTTTCATGGCTTCAACCATTCCCGTGGTATCAATGGCAAAACTCCACAAGGAAATTCCAGTGGTTTCTCATATCAGTGTGGCCCAGCGCACTCACCTACTAGAATAAAAAGTCATTCTCATTCCTTGCCTAAAGAGGGAACTGCCCTGGTGAATCCAACAGATAGACCTAAATCTAGGTCTACCCCTGCATCCTCTCACCCCAGTCCTATAACTCTACAGAGATGTAGCAGACGTGGGCTGGGGAGTGCCCTGGGGCAAGTTCACAGGTCAGGGAATATGGACTCCCTTCCAAAAATCAGAGCACATCAACATCAGGGAAATGCAAGCATTGCTACTAGCTCTACATGCATTTCAACCTCTTCTATGCCCATGGTCTCTACACCTGTTCACAAACGTATGACAGTCTTTTGGCATGCAAACAAGTGTGTGGGGGGGGCAAATCCCATCTCTTTTGCAGGTTGGCTGTTCTGGTATGGGAATTTCTGGCCCAGTATACCACGAGTACTCAGACAGTGTACAGTCCCTCCAACCAGAATATCATGACAGACTCCTTAAGCAGATCCCTGACTCAGTCCCACGAAGGATTGCTTCACAGGGAAATGTTCCTGGATAGGGTCCACCAATGGTGTATTCCTCAAATAGACTTAATTGCCTCCCCCCGAACAGACAACTTCCAAAATATTGTGCCAGAGTCCCAAGTCCTTTGGTTTGGAAGGCAGACACCTTCTTCTTGTCTTTGTAGGGGAAGTTTCTGCATGCATTCCCTCCCCCTCTCCTCTAATACCGAAGGTCCTGTTTTAAGATTTGACAAGACCAACCAAAAATCTTGCTGGTGACTCCTTTTTGGCCAAGACAGCACTGGTTCCCCCTCCTACTACATTTAGCCAAGGGCCATCACCACAAGTTACCCCACAGAGCGGACCTAGTCACAAAGAGCAAAGGATCCCTAATACACCTGCACCTGTCAACGTTACAGCTGAAACTGTGGGTGATAGGATTCTAGTCCCTTTCAGACATCTATTCTAAGAGGATGTGCTCAGCATTTTGCAGGAGGCCAGAAAACCCAATACAAGAAAATCTTACGTTCCCAAATGGAAAGTTCTGAGGATGGTATGTGCATACATCTCTTTTATGGCCTACATCTGACAGCAGCTTACATGTGACATTCAACGTACCTTACAGTTTTAAAAGACTTTTGTATACTGGCCTCACATTGGGTCGCCTTCAGGCAGGAGATCTCTCAGGTAAAGAATACCGCAGCAGCGAAGAGAAGGACATCTATGGATATGGGAAGATTTTACACAACTGTTCTTTACTTTATAATACAGTACTAGATACTTATGACTAAAAAAATTGGGTACTTTGATTTGACATCAAAGATTAAGTTGAGATGGAAAGGGAGAAAGTACTGTAGATATGGTTAAATGACAAAAGTATAGCAACTAAAGTACTTAAATAAATTTTCAAGAGTAATAAATTACATAAAACAGATTTGTAATCTGAAACACAGTGAAGGTGGGAAGACATAAAACTGCATATAGCAGTATTAGGATGCAGTGAAATAGTAATCAATTAAACAGTATTTTTTGTAGCTTGCACTTAAGGTATTATCTTGGGGTTGAGCATAAGCATAAAAAGAAGTTACCTGGTTATTAAGTTGATTTTTGAAAACTTTTTGTTTTAAAGATAATGTTTAAAGTAATGAAACAAACCTTTTCTTTTCCAACAAAAAAGTGCTTGCATGCATCTTTATGCTTGAGAACACTATTTGTATGAAAAGAAATGTGGATTTTGCAGCCTTAAAAAATGTAGTGGAAAAGATTGCTTCTGAGTGCAGAAGGGAAACATACTGAGCTGTGTTTATGGCATGAATATTCATGGGTGAGCAGGAGGCGCTTATGCCACTTTGGGTTCCACCTCTAATTATTCTGGATTAGCATAGGTAAGTAATTGCAAATTAGTTATGTAGTTACCAAAATGTTAAATTAACAGTCTGGCAAAAAAAACAAAACTAATCATTAGTGGCCTTCTTTTGAAGTCTTGGCAAGTGCATCTATTCTAACTACGGTTTCATCCTTTAGTGACCACATTATTTCATATTTTGGGTGATGGCAAACTTGCTAATAGTGTTCATACCAACTGGCAGCATACCTTATATTAATCTTATTTTTCTGCCAGTACTTTCAATTATTTGCTAATGTCCTATGTAAAGTTTTCAGTTCAAAACACTTTCAAAACCATTTGAAAATTTTGGCTTGGTATCTTTTATATTGTTTACTTAAAACAACTCCTGCTCTATTTGCCAGTGAGCACTTTGCGACTGCTTCCCAAAATATACATGCATACTTATCTGAAGATGAGACTAGCAGGCTAACTTCCCTTTGTTGAGGCTGTGACGTTTGTGTTAAATTAAACTCCTTAAGCACTATATGAAAAAGCAGCACAAGAGGACAGGGGAAATGCTGGTATGATTTTTAGTTTACGTATTATAAGTCAAACCAGCAGCCTAGCAACTGGACAATCAATTTATGTGCTTGCAACAGTGAAGACATAATCGACAATACCACTCTGCAAAATTTAGATTGAGCACTTGACTACTGACATCTTAAAAATCCAGTATTTAATTACAAGCACACACTATTTAAAATCAGCTTGGTACACCTGAACACATCATGCATTATACAGGTTCATAGGAGGTTACTAGGCTACTGGCCCTAGGGCTTTTATACGCCTAGCCATGTTATACCCTTGTTCCCTTATTTACCAAGTCATATGGTCTATATTTGCAGCGCGAGTCTATGATCAGCACCGACTGCCCTTATCCAAGAGGGACACTCCTGGGGTAAATTTACAGTCTCCCATCCAGTTGTCCAAGTTATGCTTAAACAGAGTCATTGAGGAGCTCTGTTTTACGTGAACTGGGAGTTTGTTTCAGGGGAGTGGCAATCTCTGGGAGGCATATCTGTCTTTCCAGCATGTCCTGTTAATGTTGTGGGCTAAGTTAAGATACTAGAGTGAGTGAAACTTGTTCCATTTAACTTGTGGATGTGCAGCATTTCCATTAGGGCAGGCTCAGACACTGCTCTGTAGGCCAGGCACAAGTAGCCTCTCAGCAGCCTATAAGATACAGAGTACTGTGACAAGGCCTTCGGTCTGTTCATGTAGGTTATGTGTTGAAGGCCCTGAATTTTCTTGGTGAGAAACCTCTGAGGTCTCTCCAGCTGCTGCAGGTGTCTGGAGAGGTACATGAAGAAAGCATTGTACTTTTTTAGTGGTCTGATAGGGATGAGTACAGGGGAGTTATAACATCCTTAGCTCTGTATGCGATGCCCTTACTTATGCGGTGTGCAACACAGAAGGCATTCCTTACCACTGTGGACACATGGTAATTAAAGATAAGGTTGCTATCAAGCTGTGTCCCCAAATCTCTCACCACAGGGTTTGAGCTAATTGTTAATATTGTAATTTGCAGGGACTTCCCCTTTGCCGACAGGGATGATGACACATTTTTTTTTTGCGTTTTTACGTTCATGGCTTTGGCATCACTCATTTGTCTGTGTAAGCCCTTTTCGTAGTATGTCAACATTATTGGGGGACTCAATGATTGTACGCAGTTTGCAGTCATTGGCAAACTTGGTAAGCCACAGGCCATTTATTACCTGGACTTCTGAGAAATAGATTCCAAACAATAGGCAGTCCAGCACAGATCCTTGTGGTACACCACTGGTAACTGGTCTGCTGGTAAAGTTGGAATCCCCAACTCTGACTCTATGCGTTCTGTCAGTGAGCCATTTGGCTACCCGTCTAGTGACATACATGTTAATTCCCAGCTGGGTAAAGTTCTCAATAATGCCTCAGTGGGGGAGTGTGTCAAAAGCCTTGGCTAAGTCAATATAGGCTGTATGTACTTTTCTGCCTTCATCCACAGCTCTGGTGACATCCTGAAGAAGTCCACCAGGTTTAATAAGCATGATCTACCCTTTAAGCCAAACTGGGTCAGGTCAAGAGTTTGAAAGTCATCTATGTCTTTGGTGATAAGGTCCATGATGATTCTCTCCATGGTCTTGCAGATAAGGTTGGTCTGTAGTTCCCAGGGTTGGTTGAAGGACCCCCTTTGTGCAAGGGAATTACTGTTGCTGTTTTCCACTCTACTGGGACACAGCCAGTACTTAGACTGTGGTTTGAATAGAGTGCCAAGTGGTTCCACTAGGTCCTGTTTTAGACCATTTAGTAGGCAGGCTGGGATGTTATCCAGTCCCATAGAGTGTTTTTGGCCATGAAGAGTGTGGTTACAACCTGCTCTTTGGAGATATTAGGTAGAGGACTGGTGACAGGTATGCTTTGGGGTATGTCTGGCAGTGATGGGGTCAGGGGGTTGAAAGCATTGTAGACTTGCATGGCTGGGGTGCTCTTTGCGGCCTTGAATGATGTCTCTGTGTCTGCACAGACATCAGCATCTTCCAATGTAAGGAGTGCTTCCAATGAGGCAGTTTCTGATTTAGACTCCTAGCATTAAGCAGCATAACTTTGAGGTTGTCTCTAGTGGATTTTTCTACGTCGGGAATTTTGTTGTTATGACATTACCTAAAAAGGCACTACGGGAGGCAAAAACCTCTATCAGCAACTGAAAGCCAAGAGGTGACAGGTGAAGACCATCTCTGGCAAACCAGCATGGTCTGTCGACCATATCTTCCCAGGCTGACAGATATTGGATCCATATGAATCCATCACATCACACTTAAAATCAGCTTGTCTAGTTCTTACGAGATGCATCTCAACATTACCTGATCATAACAATGTTAAGTCAACGTGCACTTCAAAAGGAGGACACACCATTACACATATGATATACCATACATACTTAGAATACATAGTGTCAAGCGAACTATGCATACTTTATATTTACTAACTCTGATTTTCTGTTTGACTGTATATGATATGCTGCTTTACTTTTCAGACTGTGGCTGAAAATGTATCCTTTAAGGATCACATCACTTACCTGGTTATGAAAAGAACAAAGACATTATTGTTGGACAGACTGTTTGAATAGACTTCACCTACCAAAAATCACTCAAACCATGTGACAAGCTTTACGGTGGTGTCTCTTATTCCTCATTTAGATCTGAAGAAAAATACATGGAAATGAAAGGGGTAGAATATTGCCAACTGTATCGAAGTATGACAAAACAAGCAGGTTCAAACACAGAGATTCAAAGCCAAAAAAGTGATGAACTTATTCAGCAGAAAGAACAAATGAAGTAATTACGTCTGTCCCTTACAATGGCATGCACATCATTTTGTCAAGGTGACGATGTTGCTTAAATTAACTTAAAATGCTTTGGATGCTGTAAACTGTATGAAGTGCTATTTACTCCCACTTCATATTTACTTAATATTACACACTGTCTTAATGCAGCAGCATTACCAAATATTAAACTCTATGGTGAAGTGTTTTTTTCTGAAAATAATATCTTGCTGAAAGGTTCAGTCAGACTTGAAACAAAGCCCTTTGCTCTAGTTTGGGTGTACTTTTGAAGAAACACTGTTTGCTGACCAGTACCTCCCACCCCAAATGCAAGAAAAATGTTTTTCATGTTCCTTGTCCATGAAAATGGATAACACAGATGCATAGTTATTGTGAGTACACAACTTTAATTTCAATTTTCAAAGTGGTGGGACTAGTAGTTTACAGTGTTTTTCTTCTGACAGGCAGCCTTCTGATGGATGGTCATAAAAATGTGCTCATTTGAGCACAATGAGTATGTGTGCTACACCCTAGGAAGAAAAATACTCTGCAGTATGAATGTACCCTGGTGGAGTTCAGGAGCCTAGCCTTGGCTGCTGTATGTGCACAGTTGGAACATGTGAATAAGAAGGCCTAACCAGTGGTATGGACACTACAAGCACTGCATATTCTAAACGTTGGGTCACTCCAGAGAGTGGGGCAATGCAGCAATTGCCTCATGTACACAGACAACCCTCTCCTCCTACCACCCAACACTACAACCTGTGACAGATGCACTTCTACAGCCAAACTGGAATCAAAGCTCTCTTCACCCAAGAAGAGACGTCTATAGACCCAGGTTTAGTCTTTAATATTTCTTCTTTTAACTTAACTATGGAACAGCTCAGTTTACTTAACAACGGTCTATCATTTATTCCTGCCAGGAGGGCTGATCCTGCAGAAATGTTAAAAGATTTAAGACTTTTGTGTAGGAATCTCTCTCTAAAATGTACTTTTTCTGCAGGCAACACCAATATATATATAACCAAGCCTGTATGTATAGACAGCCTAGTACTTTTATTCCAGCTACACCCATAGGTATTCAACGTTTTATTGATGCATGTGAGATTGCTTTTAGGGAGCTGAATGCTCTATCTGTTTATAACATGTCATTTTATAATCTGACTACTGGAGAGTGCAGAGCTTTGCAATATTTAAAAAGCCTACATTCATTGATCATTAAACAGGCCGACAAAGGAGGCGGCATTGTTGTTTTAGATAAAGATTTATATGTTACACAAATGGAGAAACTGTTACTTGATACTACCACATATCAACGTATTTCTAAATCTATGGTGAATGCCATCATAGATAAAGTTTCTTTTCTAATTTTTGACTTGTTAATAACTAATTTGATTGATGATTCACTTTTTAAGTATTTTAATGTTCATAAGCTTGTTGTTCCCAGGATATATGGTCTACCTAAAATTCACAAGGATTTGTTATTTCCACCTATGAGACCTATTGTTTCAGGTAGTGGCTGGTGTACTGAGCCCCTCTCTCCATATATGTAGAAGGGACGGGACCTTACATGGTTTTCTGGACAACTGTTATACTATTTTAAAGGACACTAAGATGTTCTTACAGCGGCTACATAATAGGATGGAGACGATAGATAGAGATGAGGAATTTGTTCTTGTGACTATGGACATAGAATCTCTGTTTACCAGTATACCAAATGTTTGGGGTGTTGATAGTATTAGAGATTTTCTTACTGTGCACAAACTTTTGACTAATAATAAGATACAGTTAATCTGCACCCTATTAGAAATCATTTTAGAAAATAATATTATGTTTCAAGAACAGTTTTTCCTGCAAAAAGTTGGCGTGGCAATGGGCACTGCTTGTGCCAATAGCTACGCCAACTTAGCACTGGTCAGTTGGGAAGAGCAAAACGTTTTGTCTGCCACTGATCCTTTCTTTGGACAAATACTGTGGTATGTTAGGTTTGTAGATGACGTTTTTATGTTATGGAAGGGCTCCGGCTCTGATCTAGACCAATTTTTGGATTACTTGCACTCAACAACTGATTTTTTAAGGTTTACACACCAGAGTTCAGCCACTGACATAAGTTTTCTTGATGTCAAAATCAGTAAATCTGATTTGAATCATCTCCGCAGTACTATATACCATAAACCAACTAGAAAGAACACATTGCTGCATAAATCTAGTATGCACCCTAGACACATTCCTAGGAATGTGTTAAGAGGGCAAGTTTTTAGGACACTCAGGCTACATAGTAATGACAATGATGCAGTAGCTGCATTGAATAACTTGAAAATTGAGTTTCTGGCTAGAGGATATTCTAGTGCAGACATTGATAATGCAATATCTGATGCCTGGAAGCTTAGAGATACTAGGTGCAAACCTTATTATAATCACAACAGAGCCACCGCAGATGCAACACACAGTGCCATAGCTGAGAATGACTTTAGAGTGGTTCTCCAGTTTTCTAGCAACACTAATCAATATGTGGATGTTGTTAAGAAATGCTGGCACCTTTTACAAGAAATTCCTGGCCTTGTAGACAAGGTTGGACTGACTCCACATTTCAGTTTTAAGAATAGCAAGTCACTTAAACAACACCTTTACCATGGGGAAACATGCAAAAAGTTAACTCACTCTGTTCGCCGTGGAACTTTTCCATGTAGGAACTGTAGTGCCTGTCAGTTTGTTTATAACAAAAATAATTATGTGCATCCTACCAGGCATTTTTCATTACATTCTAATCAATATTCAGATTGTAGAACCACTGATGTTGTTTATTTTTGTTTTTGTCAACAATACCATGCTTATTATGTAGGCAAAACGAACAGAATGTTGAAAGATCGTATTTTAGAACATGTGAGAGACATTACCAACTGTAAACAATCCAGTGCTCTGGTCTGTCACGTTATGTCTAATGATCGTTCACATTCTTTTAAAATTTTTGGTTTTGCAACATATTTATATGAACCCTAGGGGTGGTGACATAGAAAATATTACAGAGAGGCATGAGCAAAAATGAACACTGAAGCTTAACGCTGAGAAGTTTCCTGGATTGAATGCTGCCACTACTTTGGTTCCCTTTTTGAAGGCTCGACCACTCATGCTCTGATTTCTAGATCTTTTAGAAGATATTTTAGATGTTTTTAGCTTTTTTATATGTCTTACTGTCATTGTTTTATCTTATATATGTATGTATATGGTTTTTCTATACTGTATATAGTGTGGTTATATATGTTTAGTAACTTTGTGTGTAACATTATATGCATAGTGCATCTTTATTGTAGGATTCACTGTGGTAAGCTTCTCTTGATTTTGATTCTGTACAGCTTGCTAACCCTAATTAGTTAATTGAGTAATGGATATTTGACTATCTAAACAGAGTGTAAGCCTTTTACTGTTGTCTGATGAAGCAACTTTATGTTGTGAAAGCGCTCACCATTTTCTGTTTTGTCTATCAATAAACATTCTCAGTGTGCTAGCTCGGTGCATTTTCTTTCATTTTGTTTGGGCACTCTACCCAAGACTAGACTAGACAGTCAAGAGTAGACGGTAAACTCTTGCACCACACCACACTCATCACATAGTCCCTCAAAACTTACACCACCAAAACACACAGATAGCAACACAAAACACACACCTACATTCGCGGAGGCTCTCAATAAAAATCTGCTCAAGCAACAGAGACCTCCAAAGCAGAAAGGCATGCAACCTCCACCCCCTAACACAACCCAAATGAGACACAGCCCACAAACTCAGTGTGCCACTAAACCACAGCCCATAAGGCATAACAACTTACCCAACACACTAGTCATAGGTGACACTATAGTCAGGCACACTGATGTCCCACTCACCAGGATAAACAAGGAGACGGTTACTGTCAGCTGCCTGTCGGGTGCCAGGATCCGCCACATAATGCACGCACTCAGGTCACTCCACAAGTACAAATATGACTCTGTCATTGTCCATGTTGGTGTGAATGACCTGAGACGTACCTCCTGGACTACATGAAAAGAGACATGGAGGAGCTCTCCGATCTTGTAGCCCAGGCAGGTATGACCCTAGCCCTGAGTAGCATCCTGCCATCACCCAGAATGATACCACAGTACAAGGACAAAATGATTGACTTCAACAATTGGCCAAGCTTCTGGTGTCATTCTAAGGGAATCCGGTATCTGTCTGCCTGGGATGACATGATCGACAGACCACGATGCTTTGCCAGAGATGGCCTGCACCTGTCGCCCTTGAGATTCCGGATACTGGCTAAGGCTCTTGCCACCACTATAGTGCCTTTTTTAAGCAAGATTCAAATGACAAATTCACCACCATAACAGGGACAAGCAAGCAAAATCTGAGGGTAATGCTACTCAATGCTAGAAGTCTAAACCTCAAAATGCATTTACTCGAGGCATTCCTTAAAATGGAGAACACTGACATTTGCGCAGTGACAGAGACCTGGTTCAAGGCTCCAGAGAGCATCCCTGCATTACCAAGCTATAATTCATACCACACCTTTTGGCCACCTAACCTGGACCGAAACACTGAAGGTGGAGGCGTGTCCATATTCATTAAGGATATCTATACCTCCAGGCTACTCAGCATAATGCATCGGAGATTATCCAAGTGCGACTAACTCTGGACAAGACCGCAAACCAAATTGTAACTTGCTACAGATTCCCCACGATGCCCCAGGATTCCCACTCATTTCTTGATACACTGGAAAATATTAGGGTACAACCCAACACCCTAAAATAATGGGTGATTTCAACTACCCCACCATAAACTGGGAAAACTACTCACGTACCAACTCTTTTACTCAACGTTTTCTGGAATGCATAAATTCCAATGCCTTGGATTAACTTATCCACACCTCCACCAGGGGCAGCAATACCCTAGACATGGGTATTACCAACATGGGCGACCGGTGTTCCACAGCAGAGGTCCATTCCTCGGTGAGATCAGACCACAAGCTAATCAGCCTACACATCAACATCCCGCCCCCACCCCATTAGGGAAACCACCGTAAAAAATTTCTCCAAAGCCAACTTCACGCTTCTTAAGTCAGAAGTGGCAAACTTCACAACACCCATGGCGATGGACAACAGATGTACGATGGCTGAATCCTACACAAATGCACTTTATAAGCACTTACACGAGTGCATGGATCGTGCTATCCCTAACAGAACTAAGATGCAATCCTCCAGAAAAATAAGCCAATCTGGTGGTTCCCTGCGATAAACAAACTCTACAACAGAAGAAAGAAACTGTTGCAAAAAAGTGTAAAATCCCATGACTGGAAGAACTCCTTGGTCAGCCTCAGTAAGAAGCTGAGAGCCCTCATAAAATCCTCCAAAGCTAGTTATGAAAACAAAATCGCCACTGATACTAAAGACAACCACAAAGCATTCTATAGCTATGTCAAGAATCTCAATGGCAACACTCAGATCTGCTCTGAGTTACAGCACAATGGCACTAAATATACAGAACCAACTGATATTGCCAACACCCTGGAAGACAAGTTCAGTGCTAACTTTACCCCCCACCCCACCTGCTAAAGGGCCCATCTGTATACCGGAAGAATGCAAAGTTCCTGTAATCACAGCTGCACAGGTAAAAAACACACTCTCCAAAGCCAAGAACACAGACTCCATGGGACATGACAACATCCCAGGCTGCGTTCTACATGAACTATAGAATGAATTGGCACCCCACCCAAGTACCATGTTCAATCATAGCTTCACCTCAGGCTTTGTGCCCACTGAATGGTACACAGCGACGGTTATCCCATTCCACAAAGGGGGAGCCACCACAGACCCTGAGAACTACTGCCCCATTAGCCTAACAAGCCTGGTCTGCAAGGCCATGAAACGTATCATCATGGAACTTACAAACAAAGACTTTGGTAATCTCCAAACTCTGGAGCCACCCAGTTTGGGTTTGTTAAAGACAGACCATGTCTCCTAAACCTGACTGACTTCTTTGAAGCACTCACCAAAGCCATAGACGAGGGTAAGGTGGTTCACACAGCCTATCTAGATCTCGCCAAGGCCTTTGACACCATCCCCCACTCTGGAATTATAGATAAACTCACTAAACTAGGTATAAATCCCTATGTCACAATTTGGGTTGCCAACTGGCTCAGTGACAGAACCCACACTGTGGAAGTAGCAGAATCCAAATCCGACTTCAGACCAGTGATAAGTGGAGTACCACAGAGTTCAGTCCTGGGTCCTCTCCTGTTTGGTATCTACTTTTCAGAGGTATAGGCTAACACAGGTTTCTGGCTAATGAAGTTCACAGATGACTGCAAACTAGGAGCCACAATTGAAACTCCTAACGATGTGGACATCCTACAAAAGGGCCTCACTGAGACAGATGCCTGGTGTCAAAGCCATGGCATCAAGCTCAATGCCAAAAAGTGCATTGTCATCCCCTTTGGTAAAAACTCTGTACCCATGAGCTACCACATAGGTGGTAGTCTACTTAACACTGAAAGTGTGATAAGAGACCTTTGGACACAGGTGGACAGTAGTCTCTCCTTTGATAATCACATCGCCACAGTACTAAGAAAATCCTTCTACGTGGCACACCTCATCACAAAAGGTTTCTCATCCAGGAAAAAAGAGGTCATTGTTCCCCTCTACTCATCACTCATTAGACCCATTATAGAGTACAACGCCCCTTTTGGTATGTACCTCCCAAGACATCTACAACAACTGGAAAGGCCGCAGAAATACCTCGCAAAGAGGATTACCGGCCTCAAACAGATGCCCTATGCAGACTGTCTCAAAAAACTCCAGCTTTAATCCATTGCATATTGCCTACTCAGAGGTGATCTCTGCCTAACATACAAAGCTATGTCAAACCCAGAGCTGTTGGACATACTCCACTTAAAGAAATGCTAATCCCTCCGAGCTACATGCTCTACAGACCTAAACCTTGTCACCACAATAAACAGAACATGTTGGAGGGATATATTCCTGTCCCAGAGACTTCCCATACTCTGGAAAAAACTACCTATCTATATCAAACAAAGCTCCTCATTAGCACTCCAAGAAAAATCTTGATGATTGGATGGGAAATAGGAAATTCACCCCAAAGATCACCTCTGTGGCTCTTCTCGACAGGGACACAGGAAAATAATTTTCTTGGGTGGTGAAAGGCAGGGTACCTTTTTTGGCTAGGCTTGTATAGGCCCTAGGACCGATAGCCTAGTACCTACCTATGAACCTAGAAAGCTTAAATTGGACCCAGCTGTAAATAACAGGTAACCATGATCCACCCATTGCTCCCACTGGTTGGATATAATTCCTGGTCAACAAAAGATATACTCCCTCTTGTGTAAGTAGGATGCTACTGCTAAATGCAACAGGGGAAGAAAAAGGTAAGTATGGATTTTAGGACTATACTGCAAGTGCTAAAAACATCAGACAAAATTGTGTATAGGACAAAGCATTACAGATATAGGAGCTGCTTACTGTCATGACTTTTATGTGAAGAATCAACACACAGCATGACAGAAATTTTTTTCGTATTACAGCTCAACACGCAATTTTGTAGAAGAAATGAAAGTCAGTTATATAAATGCTGAGCAATTATTCTGAGAACTGCTTAAACACTGCTCTCTTACAGTAGATTGGCCATAATCTTCCATGGTAGGTACTGTGTATTTGAAATATCACAACTAAAATTTCTCTATTGTATGCACTATGTATCTGAAACTTTTAAAACTACTGCATGTGCACATTACATCTGTGTGCATGTATATATTACATTTCTGTATTTTGGAGATTTAATCCCCTGATGTTTATGGAAAAGGGATTACTTCATGTGCACTGTCAAACTTTTCCAGTAAAAAAATGCTAACTACTAAATAAATTAAAAATAAACAAATGTATGCAATACTGTACAACAGATTATAGACATATGCATGCAATGGTGACTAACAGTTCAAAGCAAATCAATATATGAATTTTGTACTAGATGACTAAACATTTTAAATGATGCAGTCTACAAGAAAATGAAAAATGGAAAACAAAATGATAATGTGATTAGTCTTGTGACCAACATCTTACAATAAAAGAACACTTTAGCATAATATACAATACATGATCATTTAAACCCCATGTTAAGCTTGTACTACTGCTTGGTGAACATGATCAGAAGTTCTCCAAAAACAGAATAACTTGTTTGCATCTCACTTCTACAGGCATTTTTTCAGAAAGAAAACAGCTTGACCATACATGGCATGCACCAAGTTTAGCAGGGCAAACATTACAGCTGCATATGAAAATCAGAATTCGTCTGCTTACAAACTTTCATGTCATAAACAATGCAGATGTGCTCCAAGAACATACAGTAATACATCTTTTCTGCTAAATAGTTTTAGTACTTTTATTCAAAAAAACCCAGGTGCAAGGAGTGTAACTTAAGCTCAGGTGAATCATGCATTTTAATGTACTTTGTAACCACTGTTTCCATTATTGTACTGGAAAGCAGAACACACAAAAATTTTTTTTTACTGCAGCCCCAAGGCTTTGTCCATAAAAACAGCAAAACGTTCTGGCTCTCCTGAAGGGAAAGGCTGCAGTGTTGTGAGGTCCATGGTAACCAACTTTTCTCGAAGAGTGCTAAAAAGAAAGATAAAAACATGCTGATTAAGGGCAAAATAACATTTTAATCCACAAATTACTGGTTCATAGTTAAAACAGATAACATGGAACCAATTCAAATGTTTCAGTTTTATGTTTCTTTCTATCTAACCCTTGTAGAAGGCAAACAAACTTACTAGTTGTACATGTCTACTGTATTAAAAAACATACAGCCTTTGTACAGCTGCCATTGTGAATATGGCACTCACGATGCAAATAGTTTAATCTTGAACATTAAGATGCAATATGTTAAAAAAGTGAGACTGAGCTGTTAGCATTTTAGTATATGAGAGTAACAGAAATTATCTAGCTCTTATTTCTGTATTTTATATACAGTACTTTTGTATAGCATCTATACAATATGAGCCAGTACTCGGCAAACAGGTCTGGACTTTTTCTTTGTCATCATTTTTTTGTTTAATAAGTTGGGTACACTAGGTAGGAGCCAACTGTTACATTATATGAATCAAAAGAATACAGGAAATACTATACACACAAAAACAACATTTTTGTGCATAACATATTCAGAATATATACATATAAACATATCTGTGTGTCTATCTATATATCTATATCTATATCTATATATATATATCTATATATATATATATATATATATATATATATATATATATATATATATATATATATATATCCATCCATCCTCAACCCTTTTTCCAATTTTGCACATGGGCTGTCACTTCAACAGTGATAATCATCTTGAGTCAAGGTTTACACTGCCAAGTAGCTAGTATATATATATATATATATATATATATATATATATATATATATATATATATAGTAGATAGGTCTACTTTACATGGTTGACATTTCAGAAAGTCGAAGAACATATGGCCGAGACCATATGATAGACTTTCGAAATGTTGATGTAAAAAACCAAACAAACAAAAAAACACAATCATTTACCTTCACATTGCTCCGCACCCCACGCCCCCCAGAACATAAATATACCAACTCCGAGATCACACTACAGTGCGGAAGATGGAAATCTTTCCATTCCGCACTGTACAGAGATGCCCGTTCCACATGGTCAACATTTTGAAAGTCGGCCATATGGTCTTCGACCTTCTGAAATGTCGACCATGTGAAGAGTGTGTGTGTGTGTGTGTGTGTGTGTGTGTGTGTGTGTGTGTGTGTGTGTGTGTGTGTGTAGGTCTCTACTTTGTTTCACTGAATCTCATTTCACTGAATTTCATTTCACCCTGACCACATTGCTGAAAATTCATTTCACTGAACTGAACTTAGTATATATGGCACTATGTAGAGTACTCCAAGGCAAGTAAAAGGTTTATGGTCTTTTCTCCATTGTAGTGTGATCTTGGAGTTAGTATATATAGTTAGGGTGTGTGTGTGGGGGGGGCACAGTCCCCCACATTGGGATGTGTGGGTGGTGTAGCCCCCCCCCCACCTTGTTTGTTTTATATTGTATTTTACCAAAAACTTCAAAACAATACATTTTTTAAACAATAGGCATGCATAGTTGCAACACCAATGACTCTCTCTCTCAAGAAGACAATATGTACTCAAACTAACAAGGGGGGCTATGCTCCCCCCCCCAACTATATATACTAACTCCAGGATCGCACTATGGTGGGAAAAGGGCATATACGTTTTACTTGCCTCACAGTACTCTACACAGTGCCATATATACTAACTGTGATTCAGTGAAATGAGTTTTCAGTAATTTGAGTTTTCAGCGAAGTGTTCAGGGTGAAATGAAATTCAGTGAAATGAGATTCAACTAAACAAAGTAGACCTGCATAGTGTATGTATGTATGTATGTATATATATATATATATATATATATATATATATATATATATATATATATATATGTGTGTGTGTGTGTGTGTGTATTTAAATTAATAAGTAAACACACGTGTGTGCATGTACATGATATTTACACACACACACACACACACACACACACACACACACACACACAGATACTTATATGAATGATCTGGCAGGAAAAGAGCTATAGAATGCTTATGTCCATAGAATGCTTTCCAAGTATTCAAGTTAAGACACCTCTGAGGATTATGATTTTATACATTTTGCTCACACTTTAAGAGGAAGACAGAACCACACACATTTTTTAAAACAGAACCTGACAGCAGAATATTTCCCTCAGACCTATGCAGCAAATTAATTTCTTTATTCATCTGAAAGGTTACAGAAACCTAATTGACATTCTACACTCCTTACAGGTGCAATAAAATTGTGTTATATCTATCTTAAGAATTACAGAATTACTCCACTACTGTTATTATGACTTTGTCCTATAACTCAAAATGACTGCTGCAAATACTTTCTCTAAAAAAGTAACCTCTCAAACTTTCTCTAAGTGTCAGAGCTCTATGAACACAGGCATTAAAAATTACAAGTTTCCTCTATGATGAGAGCTACAACATAGTTAGGAACCAAGTCGCTTAACATAACTGGTTGAGAATTCAACCTGAGAAAAAAAAATGAAGTGTTTTTGCACGGGATCAAGCCTCCTTGCTCTCCTATATAGATTTCAAGCTTCCTCCACACCTCCAGAACTTATATATACCAATTCATCAGTTGCATCAATACAAAGAAAAGGGAATTTTGCTACAAATATTATATCAATAAATGACAGTAACATACTTAATGTGACATTGGATTCTTTAATCCACTGATATGACTGATGGTCTTCAATCTGGTTTGCTTTATCTGAGCTGGAACAACTAGTGCTCTAGCATCAGGCCCTTAAAATTTGTCTTTCCGTAACACCCTAGTGTGTGAAGCCATCTCGGTTTGAGTATGTTGCCAAGAAATAAAGTCTAAATTTCATAGCTGCTAGCATAAATAACTTTAAATGTCCTTCAAGACTTACAAAGTGGCAATTTGAATGGGGGTTAGGAGGCAGGACAGGGATGAAATTATCCAGCATTATATACTAAGAATGTAACTACTATGTCCTATTCATTCTGCCCATCCTATCCTGACAGATAGGTCAGAATCCACAGCTGCAGGACTTCTAGGTGGCATTCTTCTTCAAAGCAAGCCCTAGACCTCAAGATAACATTCAATCTGTAATCTTTAGCAAAGGTGTGCAATATAGATCATGTTGCTGTTGCCCAAATCTCAAACTGAAGAATTTCTAAAGCTAGATGTTGAAGTGGCAGCAGACCTCATAGAATAAGCTTTAGGTCTGTATGGAAATGGATAAAAGTGAACTGAGTAAATGTATGAAATGCAGTCAGAGAGCCACCTGTAAAGGTTGAGTTTAGACACCCCTGAACCAAGCTTACTAACTACAAAGGGAACAAAAAATTGTGAGTCTTTCATAAATGGTTTGCTTCAGTGCAGGTAGAATCTCAGTTGCTTATGTACCCTCCAAGGTATGTAAAAAGAAGTTATGTACCTACCATAACGTTCTATGTTAGTTGTCTTCATCTCACCTTCCTTCTTGCTGTTTGGGTTTGGAGCTGATCCTCGGCTCCAACTCAGCCATCTTCTATAGCTCGAGAACTGTTTACTGGCTCGAGGCTACCCCTTATCCCAGAATGCCCAGTGTCAGCTACCCAGATCTCGTTTGTGATCGCGCACACTAGACATGAGTAGAGTAACCAGACACCTAAAAATTGGTTGTCCAATACACTTTACAAGGAAAGAGTCATAAATTAACTGGCATGTGAAGTAATAAAAGATACTCAGCCAGTGAAAACAAAAAGGAATTCCTCTTAATCCTCTAGGAAGGGGGAAGGAGGGAGGGACACAAGAAGGAAGGCGAGATGAAGACAACTAACATGGAACATTATGGTAGGTACATAACTTCTTTATGTTAAGTTGTCCATCTCGCCTTCGTTCTTGTGGTTTGGGACAGCGTCCCTAGCACCTAAAATCCTGGGTGTCTCATTGGAACAGACTCTTCAGAACAGTAGAACCAAAGGAAGCTCTGCTCCGGGAGAAAATATCCACCTTGTAATGACAGATAAAAGTGTGAGGGTTTGCCCAAGTGGCAGCTGCACAGATTGAGTCTATGGGCAATCTAGACTGAGAGGCTACAGAGGTGGCTAATGCTCTAGTGGAATGACGTTTTGGTTTAGCTGGTAGCTCTTTATTTCGTAACTGATAAATAAAGGCAATAGTATCAGATAACCATCTGGATAAGGTCACCTTAGAAACTGGAAGTCCTTGTTTGTTGAAAGCATAAGAAAGAAATAACTGGTTTGACTTTCTTAGTTCCTTAGTTCTATGGAGGTAAAAACGCAGTTGTCTGTGCACATCCAATTGGTGGAGCTTGTATTCTGCCTTGTTGCAGTGATTAGGAAAGAAAACTAGGAGATCTATGGATTGATTCAAATTGTTCTCTGAGCAGACTTTAGGAATAAAAGATGGATTGGTCCTCAGAGAAACTCTGTCCTTATGAAACACCAGGTAAGGAGGATGAACACATAGTGCTTGAAGTTCTGAGACACGTCTAGCTGAAGTGATAGCAACCAGAAAAAGTGTCTTCCAAGAAAGAAATTTTAAGGAACATGATGCTGCCGGTTCAAAGGGAGGCAAAATTAAGGAAGCTAAAACTAAATTGAGATCCCAAGGAGGAGGAGGATCTCTAACTGGGGGTCTAAGAAGAGTTTTCCTCTCATAAAGGTCTTGCAGAGCTTATGAGACATTATGCTAGAATTAAACATACCGATATGAAAATTAGAAATGGCAGCTAGTTGTACTCTAATGGTAGCAGAAGACGCACCAGACTGAAAGAGTCGTGCTAGAAATTCAAGAATTTTATGGACTGGGGCTGAGAAAGGATCCAAATTTCTAGATTCTGACCGGTAAGAAAACCGTTTCCATTTACTAGCATGCGTTTTCCTCATAGTAGACTTATGTGCGGAAACAATAATATCACGGACTGCTCGGGAGATATTGGAAAGCCTGGCTAAGGTTGGAAGTGGAGTAACCAAGCTGTGAGCTGGAGAGTTTGAAGGAATTGGTGCAACCCACCTGATTGATGAATCAGAAGATCTGGAACCGGGTCCAGAATCCACGGTTGATCCAGAAGGTGGAGATGCAGGAACGGGAACCACATCTGTCAAGGCCAATATGGGGCAATGAGGATCATTTTACAACCCAACGATTTTGCTTTCTGTACGAGTCTTAGTATTAGGGGGGGAAAGGGGTAAAAGCATAAAGGAGTCCCTGAGGCCAATCGTGGACTAGAGCATCTCTGGGTATATGACCTGGAAGAGGAAGTAGGGAGAAGTAGCTGCTGCATTTGTTGTTGAGAGGAGTGGCAAATAGGTCGCAGCAAGGCTGTCCCCATTTGCGGAAGATAAGATCCGCAACTTCCTGATTCAGAGACCACTCGTGAGGCATGAGGATAGCTCTGCTGAGCCTGTCCGCTATGACATTGGATTTCCCATGGATGTGCTTTGCTATCAGAAAACGTTGGGAGGAAATCGCCCATTGCCACAGTCTAAGTGCTTCTTGACACAAGGGGTAAGACCTGGTCCTGCCCTGTTTGTTGATGTACCACACCACCGACATGTTGTCTGTTTGGATTGCAATGGTCCCGGAAGGAAGAGAGTCTTGAAGGGCTTGCAACGCTAGGAGAACTGCTCTCATTTCTAGGACATTGATATGCAGATGGTACTCGTGAGGTTGCTAAGTGCCTTGGACTGTCCTGCCTAGATAATGCCCCCCCACACCCTATCAGAGAGGCGTCCGTGGTCACTGTGGCTACCGGAGGGGGTTGTATGAAAGGTCTGCCCTGAATTACTAGTGGGGAGATCATCCACCAAGAAAGGTCCCTTTTGCATGTTTCTTTGATCAGGATCATGTGAGACATGAGTAGTTCCTGGAAAGACCACTGCGTGAAAAGAAGCCACTGAAGGATTGTCATGTGGAAACGTACTAATGGGACAAGAAGAATGGCAGCTGCCATGGAGCCTAGAGCTTGGAGGACATGTCTGACTTGAACCCTTTTGTTCTGCATTAGAATTAACACTTGTTGATGAATAGTGGAAACTCTTTCCTGTGGTAATCTTGCAAACATTTCTTTTGTGTTTAATTCTACTCCTATGTATGTGATAGACTGACAGGGCAACAAGGCAGATTTTTTTTGAAATGTACTGTAATGCCTAGTTGAATGCATGATGTGATTGTATAATCCTGTGCCTCTAAGAGCTGACGCCTGGTGGTAGCAGTCAGGAGCCTGTCGTCTAGATAGGGAAACACCTGGAATCCTTGACGCCTCAGGTGAGCCATGACTACTGCCATACACATGGTGAACACCCTAGGGGCTGAGGTAAGACCAAAGGGCAGAGCTCTGAACTGGTAATGATTGGTCCCTACCCGGAAGCAAAGTAATCTCCTGGAGCATCTGTCCATCTTGATATGGTAGTACACGTCCTAAAGATCTATCGAGCACATCCAATTGTCCTGACTCAGAAAAGGGAAAATAGACTGCAGTGTCACCATCTGGAACTTTTCTTTTTGTACAGATTTGTTCAATCTGCTGAGATCCAGTATTGGTCTCCAGTCCCCTGTCTTTTTTGGTACTAAAAAGAATCTTGAGTAAGTTCCGGATCCTAGTTGGTCTGCAGGGACTTCTTGAATGGCTCTTTTTTCTAGCAGTCTTGAAACTTCTGTGACTGCTTGATCCCTTAAATTGGGTGGGACATCTGGGATGGGCTTTTTTGATTCTATGGGGGATTGATTGGAAGGGAATTTTGTAACCTCTGGATATGATGGATAGTACCCATCTGTCTCTTGTTATAGTTTGCCAGACTTTTGGGTACAGCGAAAGTCTTCCCCCAACTGCCTCCAGAGGTGAGCAGTCGGGCAACCCTTTAGGGATGCTGGAAGGGCTTGGCAGAGAAGGTTTCTCTGTCACCCTGGTTTTGCGGTCCCCCTCTGCCACGAGGGCGGCATCTGTTATTGTTGTTTCCCCCTCTGCCCCTGGGGGAAAAATCATCATGTGTGTCAGGTAAGGGTCCCTGGGATTTTCGGAACCACATATTTCTGCTTTTCTGACCCTTGGGATAAGGTCTGGAAGGAGTGGAAAAATGGACTCCCATGGCAGAGAGAGTCTTGCCTTCCTGCTCACACCTGGTGAACATGTCTTTCACCTGAGGCCCAAAGAGAAAGGAGCCAAGAATACTGGTGAAGGGCTCCAAAAGGACTCAAACCACATTCCACAAACTGCACAGCATCACATCCAAGCAGCCCACACACACCCTGTCCTGTGGCCTCCTTCACTCCAGCGGCTGCATAGGTTGACTTGACTGAGCTGGAGGAGTTGACTATGACTGAGCTGCTAAGCTGGAGAAGCTGAGCTGGCTGTGGCTGAATTGAAGTTTGTCTTAAAATGATATGAAAGATCCTTTTGAGTTGATGATAAAATCAGGACCCTCATTGAAAAAATAGGTCAGGGTGCTCATTCCGCAAACTGACAAACACTTTCCATATCTGTCTTTGTTCGGAGGATGAACAGATGAAGAGGTTTCTGCTAACTCTTTCTTGGTGGCTACTGCTGCTGCTACCACCATGGCATCAACAGGCACACCTTTGGAGAGGAATTGTTTGTCCTGGGAGGCTGTAATAAATTTGTTTGGTCTCCTCGGAGTAGGTTCCACAGAATCTGGAGCTGACCAAGCATTTCGAGCCACTACTGACATGAGTGGATCGAAAGGAGGAGATACCCAGGAGGTGGAAGGTCAGGAACCGAATGCATCCAGGTATACAGACTCGTCCTCGGTAGGGGCTAGGGAAGTCCAGTCCCTCCTCTGTCTAAGCATTTCAAGGATGTCCGAAAAGGAAACATATACAGAGGGGGACCTTGGGGACCCTTCTGATTCATCCATGTCTGTATCTGAAGTGACAGACTCAGGGGAGTCTATGTGCTTCCTCTTGCACTTCTTCCATGGAGGCTCTTCTGAGTGATCAGGAGAGGCTTCGGAAGAAGACGGATCACCCAATGGGGTGTCCAGGGGCATAGGTTCCCTATGCTTGGGGTCTGGAGGAGGAGTAGAGTTTGGAACAGACACCACGGGGGGAGGAGCTGATGGATCTGGCAGTAGAGCTGTTTTGGGGGACAGCACATTCCACATGACCTCGAAGGCGTCCCAACCTCTAGGCAGAGAAAGCTCCGGCTCCCAAGAAACAGGAGTCTTTCTCCGTGTTGAGGGTGATGGCTCTGAGGCCGATGTTGGAGCCGAGCTCACCTGCGCCAAAGCTCCAAGGGGGAGAACGGGGTCCGACAATGGTCCGATGCCACTCCCCTCCCTCGGAGCCGACGAGAGAGCCTCGGCGCCCAGATCCCTCAATAGAAGGTATAATCGAGGTAATCGGAGCCGACAGAACCGAAGGAGAGATAATGATTGGAGTCAATGGTTCTACTACTTGCGGATCCATGGTCTCCGGCTCCGAGCTAAATGTAGTCGGAGAAACAGAAATAGAGGCAGTTGGAGCAGATACCTGTTGAGGTGGGCTGGACAGAATTTTTGCCAGTGCCTGTGACTTAAGCAACCTACTTACTACTCTCTCCACATCATGATCCAATAATCTAGAGGATTGAGAGGAGTGGGAAGAACGATGGCTACATTCACTCTAACAAAGGTGACTGAGATGCCGAGTGGATGGACTCCAAGGATGGAGACCTCAGTTTCTTATGGCTCCGAGACGGCTCTGAAATAGCAGATGGAGCAGACGGAGGAGTTGTCTTGTCAGTGCCAGCTGGCACCGACATACTTGGTTGGTCGAGTAAAGGAGTTGGCTCCGAAGGTGGAGCCGACGGCTTGACAGACTTAGGGGATTTTGCTGGCTGAGTACTTTTAGCCGGAGAATCCTGAGGCTTCAATAATCCCTGAAGGATTAATTTGTTTTTGCACTCCTGCAGGACTCTTGGACTAAAAGCATGACATATAGAACAGGAGTCCTGCAGGTGAACAGCGCCCAAACAATATACACAGCTAGTGTGCCCATCTGTCAGAGACATTTTCTGACAGCATAAGTCACACTTTTTGAAGCCAGATACCTTGGTATCTTTAGACATTTTTACTAATAACAACCACAACAACAATACGAAAAAGCTATACTACAAAACTAAGAAACAAATGGTCTTTTTTTTTTTTTTTTTTTTTTTTTACAGTTAAGGGACAGAAGGAGAGCCTCTAATTTAAACGGCTGTCCTAAGTGGGGGGGGGGGGATCTCTAATTTAAATGAGTTCCGGGGAGATAGAAGGCCTGTGAGTTATGGAGCGACGGCCAACAAAGCTACAACACACAAGAAGCGATAAGGGATAAAGTAATATACAGACAAAAACTTGACAAACTTGACAAATTTTTAAGAATAAACAACAAATATAATAATAGAAAAATCTATACTAAGCCTAAGCCAGTAACGAATCAACCTCGCAGCTGAAGCGGCAAACGAGATCTGGGTAGATGACACTGAGCATTCTGGGATAAGGGGTAGCCTCGAGCCAGTAAACAGCTCTCGACCTATAGGAGAAGGCCGAGTCGGAGCCGAGGATCGGCTCTGAACCCAAACAGCAAGAACGAAGGCGAGATGGTCAACTTAACACGGTATATTCACATTTATCTGAATAATTTGGAAAGTAGACTTAAAGATTTAATTGGTTGAATTATGTCTGCATCAGAAGCCACCTTAGGGACAAACCAGGGGTTAGTATGCATAGAAACTCTGTCCTTGTGTAAAATCAAGTAAGGGATGACAGAAGATAGGGTTTGCAGTTCTGACACACTTCTATCTGAAGTAAAAGCAACCAAGAACAATGTTTTCCAGGAGAGAAATACTGAAGCTGCAGAAAATGCTGGTTCAAACTGCGACTAAGTTAATGGTTCCATCAAAACAATGAGATCACATGGAGGCACTGATTCTTTTACTGGAGGCTGAAGGAAGAAACCTCCTTTGACAAAAGCCTTGCAGAGAATATAAGAAGTGAAACAGTGGGCTTCACAGCCAGAGTGAAAATATGCGATAACTGCTAATTGTACTTTGATAGTAGAAAAACTGGTACCCGAGTAAAACATACTTGCCAGGTATCATATATTTGGAAAACAAGTGGTAGAAGTATCAGTGTTTTGTGATGATGCCAAAACTGAGAAAACGTTTCCTCTTACCATAATACAGTTAGCAAGCAATTTTTTGATGGGTGAGGACAGGGTCCTGACAACATTACTGGATAAAGCTGGGTCACTGGTGATCACTGGAAAGTACAGTTGTGTACACTTACCATAAATGTAGATGTTCAGGTGTATTCACTGTTGCAGTCATCACATTTGGGTTATCTGCTTGCAGTAGCCCTCAGTCGGCCTGATTAACAAAGTCTTGGGTCCTGCGTCGGTTGCTGTCCCATCTTCCATGACGTCAGGTAGTCAGGGGTATAAAGCATACAGTCGACGCCATTACATCAGTTTTTCTTGCCCCAGATGTCAGGTTCCCCATAATGGTAAGCAATTTTATATATATATATATAGATATATATATATATATATATATATATATATATATATATATATATATATATATATAGATATATATATATATATATATATATATATATATATACACACACACACATACACACACACACACACACACACACACACACACACACACACACACACATATATATATATATATATATATACATACATATAAGGTTACACCTCCAATAAAAAAGCAAATACACCAAAAAGCTTTAAACATAGTAAATAAGAATAGAGGTATAGCCAATAGAAGTCAGGGGGTTGGAGGGAGGGTAACTAGGACTGCAACTGTGAATACACTCTAACATCTACATTTATGGTAAGTGTACACAACTGTACTATGTTCATGTTTCACTGTTGCAGTCATCACATTTGGGTAGATTCCCAAAGCTAAGGATGGGAAGAGGAAATTAGATAGCATTAGGACCAGCTATAAGGCCCTGCAAGACTGTAGTGCCAGTCCTGGATTTAGAGAAAATTGGCAAATGGTAATGCTTGGTGAAGGAATGTACAGAACTCCAGGTAGCAGCTTCTAAGATGTCCCTAGTAGGGACACCTCTGAGAAAGGCTGTAGAGGTAGATACAGCTCTGGTAAAATATGGTCTAATCCCCTGTGGGGTAGGCTTTCCATGGTGCTTATAGCAGAAATGAATGCAATGGCCTATCCACTTAGAAATGGTTTGCTTTGAAATGGCCTTTCCCTCTGCCCCTGCAGCAAATGCAACCAGCAGTTAATCAGATTTCCTGAGAGGTTTAGTCCTGTCCAAATAAACTCTATGTTGTCTGTGCACATCTAAGGAGTGCATCATTCTCTCCCCTTTGTTCTGTCGATTAGAAAAGAAGGTTGGTAAATGAATGGACTGATTAAGGGCCACACTGGATACCACCTTGGGCATGAAGGAGGGAATGGTCCTGAGGGACACCCTATCCATATGAAAAATGATGAAAGGCTCCACTGCTATGAGGGCCTGTAATTCAGACACCCTTCTAGCTGAAGTGATAGCTAAAAGGAAGGCTGTTTTCCAAGAAAGGAATTTCAACTCTGCATTTGCAGCTGGCTCAAAAGGAGGTAGAATGAGTTTTTACAATACAAAGTTAAGGTCCTAGGCTGGGGTAGGAGCTCTCCTGGGTGGTATTAAGTTTTTGGCCCCTCTGAGGAACTGCTTCAGCAGTGGATGAGAGAAGAGGGTGGTCTGTGTTGTAATGAGCTGAAATGGCTGAGGCATGAATTTTGATGGAGGAAAAGGAAAGGCCCTTGTGCAGCATCTCAGTTAAGTATTGAAGAATCTGAGGTAATCTGAGTGCTGCTATGTCCATCCCCTGAGTCTGGTTCCAGGAACAGAATCTTTTCCATTTTTCAGCATAGGATTTTCTAGTACTAGGCCTCCTTGCCTCCAAAATGACATCCAACACTTGCTTACTGAGGGATGGTAACAGAGAGATCAGGTAATTAGCCAGGCTGCCAGGTTCAGGGTTTGAAGCTGTGGGTGCAGAATCTGGCACTCCTGCTGAGACAGCAGGACAAGGGTCTGAGGCAGGTGCCATGGTGCTAGCAGTGACACACTGCACAAAAGGGGGTACCAGTGTTGGTGTGGCCAGTCTGGTGCAATCAGTTTCGTCCTTGGTTTGTCCTGTTTGATCTTTAGTAGTATCTTGGAGAGAAGAGGCAGAGGGGGAAAGGCATAAACTGATAGGTTTTTCCAGGTGAAGGACAGGGCATCCACTTTCCAAGCTTGTTTGTGGTGAATCCTTGTGCAGAATTTTTTTCAATTGGTAGTTCTGGGGGGGAGGTGAACAGGTCTATATCTGGGCTCCCTCATTTGTTTCTCAACATGTTGAATATCTTTGGTTCCAGTTTCCACTCGTGTGGGTCCATGAGATTTCTGCTTAGATCGTCTGCCAGTGTGTTTAGCTTTCACAGCAGGAATTGAGCCTGTAGGTGTACTTGGAAGCTCAAGGCTGTGTTCCACAGAGCCATGGCTAGTCTGCAGAGAGGGTATGAATGGGTTCCCCCTGCTTGTTTATGTACCACATAACAGTGGTGTCCATCTTTACCATTGATTGTCCTGGAAGGATGTGGTCCTTGAAGGTTGTCAGAGCATTCTGTACAGCTAACATTTCTTTCTGATTGATGTGCAGGTGCATTTGTCTTGGGTTCCACTTGCCCTAAATACACTTTCCTGCCAAGTGAGCCCCCCATGCACATAGTCTGATGCATCTGTAGTTAGGCTTTGGGTAGAGTGAATGGCAGTCCATTGTTTTGGTGACAGGCATCTGCCCACCAAAGGAACTCTATCTGTAGACAAGGAATGATAGGAAGCATTGCTTCTAGATCCTGAGAATGCTGACACCCATAGGCTTTTTAGATACCATTGTATTTTCCTCATATGCAGTCTTGCATATGGAATTAGTAGAATACAGGAGGCCATGAACCCCAGAGCTTGCAGTATTTTCCTTGCAGATAGCTGGATCTTTGTGGCCAGTAGTTTGAAGTAGGTTGTCAAATGAACTTGTTTTTCTGGCGTGAGAAAAGCCATCTGGGAAGTTGTGTTCAAGCTTGCTCCCAGGAATACAATTTGTTGGCAGGGTACAAGATGTGATTTCTTTTTGTTTATAGTGTACCCCAGGGAAATTAGCAGGTTCTGTACAAACATCAGATGATTCAATAGTACGTCTTGGTTTTCTGCCTGAATTAGACAATCGTCCAGGTATGGATATATCTGGATATTTCTTTGGCTGCAAAATGCAATGACTGGAGTTAGGCACTTTATGAATACCCTGGGCATAGTAGATAAGCCAAAGGGCAGTGCAAAGAACTGATAGTGCATGTATCCTGCTTTGAAGCGTAGGTATCTTCTGCAAAATTCTCTTACTGGGATGTGCAGGTAAGCTTCCTTTAAATCCAGTGTTGCCAACCAGGCATCTTTGCCTAGCATAGGAAGCAGTTGGTGAAGAGTTAACATCTTGAATTTTGGAATCACCAAAAAGGTGTTTAGGATAGAGAGGTCCAGTATAGGACATCAGGAGTTGTCTTTTCTGGGTACAAGGAAAAGTCTTGAGTAGAAACCTTGTCCCCATTCCACTTCTGGGACAGGTTGAATAACCCTTATGCTTAAGAGAGTAAGAATTTGCTTTTGAGCCTCCGCCCACTGATTTGGGGGTATGTCTGGCCCACCATTTGGGGTCGGTAAGGAGTGAAAGTGGAATCTGTATCCTTGGTAAACTATATTTAAAACCCATTTGTCCTGGGTAGTGAGTTCCCAATTTTATGCCTGGCGGGCAATTTGTTCCCCCTAAGTGAACAGTCAGTTAAGCAGGGCTTGGAAGATTTAAAGTTATGTCACTGAGACAATTTACCATAGGGGGAAGAGTCTTACCACTCCTTGCTTTGAAAGTGGGAGTTCCCCACTGCTTAGCCCTGTGAGTACCTTGGGACTGAAGCCTGCGTGTTCTGCTGGTTCTGGGTTTGGACTGAGAAGGCCTGGAAGAGGCAGAAAAGGACCAATGTTTAGAAGGCCAATGCCTACTAAATCTGGGAGGTTGTACTTGCAGGAAATCTTTAACAGTTTGCACAGATTTAGCTTTTTCCTCCATCATTTTAAGTACTTCTTCTGCTTTATTGCCAAACAGGCGGTCTTGGTTTAAGGGAGCATCCAGCAAATTAGCTTTAACATGATCTGGCAAAGATTGCTCCTTAAGCCAAGCATGCCTTCTAAGTACAGACCCAGTGACAGCAGCCCTGCAATATGCCTCTAGTGAATCAAAACCACATTGCAAAGTATGTTTTCCAACTTGTTCAGCAGAATGCATTAAATCCTGTAAATCTTTATTTTCAGCACAGTCAGGAATCAACATCAATTTTTATTTAAGCAATCCAGTAATATGCTACTGATACTTCAACATATGAAACTGGCAGTTTAAAGCCCTAATGGCCAAGTTTGCAGAAGTGTACACATTCTTACCCCATCTATCCAGCACCCTGGAATCTCTATCAGAAGGGGCAGGATTTTTGGCAGTAGTTGCCTTAATGCCCTTGGGTCCCTGCGAAATGGTCTCAGGATCCGCAGTAGGATTTTTAAAAAGGAACTTGCGTGACTCAGGAACCCTGTAATATCTATCAGGTTTTCTGGGAGCAGGAGGTAAAGAATCAGGGGCCAAACTAGATTCCGAAAAGGGATCATCAACAATGTCAAGTACAGGGGGGGGGGGTAGCTAGAGGCTTGTGTTGGGGCAGGAATAAGAAATCCCTAAGCCTCTTTTTAGAGTCAGAGTAATCCTGGCTTTCCCAGTGAAAATGCTCCCTAAGAGTATGCAAGGTTTCACCAAAAGAGAAATCCTCTAGAGGGGAAGCACAGAGAATAGAGTCTTCTGCACCAGAATCCTCATAGGTAGATACGGGTAAATCCTGGTCATCAGAGGAAACAGAAATTTCAGAATCCTGATCAGAAGAATCATAAGCAAACTTAGTCCTAGGTCTCTTAGAGGGGGAAGGTTGGCCTCCCCTGATTAAAGTAATAAGGTCTTCAGCCATTCTTATCATTTGCTTTTTAGGTATAGAGGCCTGACCATGAGGTCTGGGTGTCAGTTTTCTAGGCATGGATCGAGTTTTAGAAGAAGAAGATGTCATTGGTTTAATATGCAAGTCAGTAGGCCTGAATACACCCTCAGAAGCTGGTGCCTGCACAGTGGCTCCGGACCCATCCAAGGTAGAGACATCCGCAGGTTTCACAGTTGAAGCATCTCACGGCATACCGGACTCCGAATTGGTCGCATTAGAGGCCTGTGAATCTGAAGTAGCAGGTATCAGGGGCTGCAAAAGCACCTCATTGAGTACCGGTGAACTGGCGACTAGCTTAGGAGAACAGTCGTTGGCAGCTTTGGACATATGTGGTCTGTCTTTATCTTTGCGGTTTTTCAGGATGGCGGTAGTCGGGTGGCTTACTGAAGCCATATCTGGATAATTGAACCGAGTACCAAAATATTTAGAAGCGTAAATATACCGACGATGAATAGTTTGTTGTTTAAATAAGGCACAAAACCGACAGCGAGGTACGTCGTGGTCAGGGCCTAGGCAAGGGATGCAGTAGAATGAAAATCTTTATGAAGTATTTGCTTTCCACAAGAAATACAATTCTTGCCTTTTATTCTCAGCTAGAGCGTCTTCTGCGTGGAGACATGCGTGAATGGGCGTACCTTCGTTGAAGGTTGTGTGTCAGGGCTGGTAACTTGGCACGTAAAAATCAACTACCAATCATTAGCGGACCGGAGTTCCGCTGTGGCGACCCCTAACAGGGAAAAGCCAAAAGACACAACAACAACAACAACAACAACAATTGACATTGGTTTAGAGCAAGAAAAAGTCCCCAACGGCGTACTTAGCTTAGCTGAAGACTTTGGTTCTGAAACTCAAAAATTAAAATTTCAGGAGTCGGCTGACCGGCACTTGTGAACTGCTTCTGCTTTGGGCACTGCACTGCAAGAAAGACTGATGTAATGGCGTCGGCTGCATGCTTTATACCCCTGACATCATGGAAGATGAGTCAGCAACCGATTCAGAACCCAAGACTTTGTTAATCAGGCCGACTGAAGGCTACTGCAAGCAGATAACCCAAATGTGATGACTGTAACAGTGAAACACGAAGAACATCTGGAAACACCAAATGTTAGCCTGAGGTTGTGTAGATTCATGTGAGGGTTCCCAGATGGGTGAGAGAGTAGATCCTGTCGTGGATCCAAGATCCATGGGGGTTTTCTCTGATACAAGACCTTAAGAGGAAAAACAAAGTTGCCTGGGCCAGTAGGGGGGCAATGAGGATTACAGTGACTTTGTATCACTTTGTGCAGAAACCTGGGAATAAGGGGCAAAGGGGGATATGCAAAGAACAGCCCAGGAGACCATTGTTTGACTACGGCATCTCTTGGGGACTCTCCCTCTAGGGGAAATCGCAGCAAATAAGTTGCTGCATTTGGTGTTGGATGGGGAAGCAAACATACTGCAGCACGGTTGGCCTCAGCATGTGAATATTTATTGTGCCACTGCTGGATTGAGACCCCACCAGTAAGGTATAAGAATAGACCTGCTGAGTCTGTCTGCAAGGCAACTGACCTTCTTGGGAATGTGCACTGTAATGAGAAAGTCATGTGAATTATACTATGCACTGCCATACTGTCATGGCTTCCTGTCATAAGGGATATGATCTGGTTCCTCCCAGCTTGCTGATGTACAAAACCATTACCATGTTGTTGGTTTGGATAGAAATCACCATCAGAGGATTGAAGTCCTGTAGTTCCTGCAATGGAAGGAAGATTGCCAAGACATATAATGCCCCCCTCACCTTGATAAGGAGGTGCCCGTAATCACTACTTCCTTAGGAGATTGTAGAAAAAAGGGTCTACACAAATGAATGCAGGGGGAAGTTAGCGACCATCATAACTGTTCCTTCCACAGGTTGGTTATAGTAATGGGGGTTGGAAGATATTGTAAAACCTGAGGTCACTGAACTCTTAGAAGCCACTGTAGTATCCTCACATGAAAATTAATGAACTGCACCATCACTATAAAGGATGCCATCAATCCCAGAACTCTGAGTCAAACAGGAGATAGTTTGGATGGAGTTCCTTAGTGACTGAATCTTGTCCTGAGGTAGGGACAGCATGGAGGTCATTGTGTTTAGGTGGCATCCAATAAATTGAATGGTCTGAGTTGGCTGAAGGATGGATTTCTAATAGTTTATGGATATGCCCAAGAACAAACAGAGACAGTTGTTTGGATAAGGAAATACCTGGATCCCTTGTAGCCAGTGGCAGACTGCTACAATGGGCATGCAGTTGGTGAACACCTGAGGGGCTGATATGACAACAAAGGAAAGGGCCCTGCATTGAAAATGATTGGTTCCCAAGTGGAAGCACAGAACCTTCTGGGATGTTTTGACCCTTCTGATGTTGAGAATGGATGTGCTCAATCAATCTCCAGGACACGTACTGTTTACCTGTAGACAAGGTGTAATACATTACACCATGACAATCCTGAACTGGGTTTTCTTTACATTACCGTTTAGGTAACAGAGGTACAAAAAGGGACTGAGATTCTTGTTTTTCTTTGGAACCAAAAGGAATCCTGACCCCATCTGATCTGGTGGGACCTCTTGGATGGCTCTTTTTTATTTGAATCAAAGAGAACCTTTCTTTTGACTATCTGCAGTTGTTGGTGGTGGGGGCTACATCCTGATGTGACCATCTTAACTGGGGTTGGGGAGAAATGAAAAGTGATTGCATAACCTCTGGATATTATCCTTCTTCATAGCATCATATGAGGTTGCTAGACTAATGGCCCTAGGGTCCTTACAAGCCTAGTACAACCCCTATTCCCAAGAATATCACAATATTAAACTGGACTAAGTCAACAACTACTGCCCCTGTCCAACTGGTGAATCACCCATGGTGAATTTGCAGTTTCCCATCTAATCATCCACATTACGCTTAAATAGGGACAGTGAGGGGCTCTCCTTCACCTGAATTGGAAGTTTCTTCCAGAGGAGAGATAAACTCTGTGAGTCATACCCGTCTCTCAAGCAAGTCCTGTTGATGTCACATACTAAGTTGAGTTCCCTAGAGTGAGTATATCTTATACCATTTGATTTATGAATGTGCAGCATTTCCATTAGAGCAGGATCTGACATTGCTTTATATGCAAGGTAGAGGTTGCCTCTGAATAGTCTGTAAAAGGCAGAGTATAGTGACAGTGATTTCAGTCTGTCAATGTATGGCATATGCTGAAGACCTTGAATTGTCTTTGTAATAACCCTTTGAGGTCTTTCCACTTGCTGCAGGTGCCTGGTAAGGTACATACCAAAGGTAGCATTGTACTCTAATATTGGCCTGATGAGTGAGGAGTACAGGGGGTTATAATCTCTTTTGTTCCGGATACAATGCTGTTACTTATGAGGTGGGCAATGCAGAAAGCCTTTCTTACCACTGTGGAGACATGGTGGTCAAAGGAAAGGTTGTTGTCAATCTGTGTGCCCAAATCTCTCACCACTGATTGCATGCTTAGGATGTTGTTATTAAAGTGGTAATTTGCAGGGATGTCACCCTTGCTGAAGGGGATGATAATGCATTTTTCTGCATTGAGTTTTAGCTCATGACTTTGGCACCAGTCATTTGTCTGTGTAAGTCCCTCTTCTCAGATGCTGACATCATCTGGGGACTCGATGACTGCACCCAGTTTACAATCATTAGCAAACTTTGTCAGCCACAGACCTTTTGTTTTAGCCTGTACATCCAAGTAGTAGATTCCAAACAATAGAGACCCCAGCACAGATCCCTGTGGAACACCATTGGTTACAGGTCTGCTGGTGGAGGTAGAGTTACCCATTTTGACTGTGCGTTCTAAGGGTGAGCCAGTTTGCAACCCACCTGACAATATATGGGTTGATCTCCAGCTGAATGAGTTTATCAATGATGCCTGAGTAGAGAATAGTGTCAAAGGCCTTGGCCAGGTCCGGGTAGGCTGTATGCACGGATTTGCCTTCATCCAGAGCTTTGGTGACTTGTCTCAAAGAAGTCCACCAAGTTTAAGAGGCAGGATCTCCCTTTAACAAAGCCAAACTGGGTTGGGTCGAGCGTTTGGAGGTCTCCTATACCTTTGCCGATAAAGTCCATGATTATTCTTTCCATAGCCTTGCAGATTAGACTGGTCAGGGTTATGTGTCTATAGTTCTCAGGGTCAGTGGTGGCACCTCCTTTATTTAATGGGGTGATGGTTGCTATTTTCCATTTAGCAGGCACAAAACCAGTGCTTAGACTATGGTTAAAAAGAGTACTCCACAGTGCAGCTAGTTCTGTTTTATTCCATTTAGAACACAGGCTGGGATATTATCAGGTCCCATAGAGGCTGTGCTTTTGGCTTTAAAAAGAGCACTGATGACCTGATCCTTGGAGATATTAGGTGGAGGGCAGGTGGTAGGGATGGTTTGGGGGATATGTGGTGGGGACAGGGGGTGAAGTTTTCACTGAACCTGTCAGCTAGCAGGTTGGCTATTTCTACAAATTCAGTATATGTGGTGACATTAATGACCAGTTCCGTGCAGATATGGGTTTTTCATTTAAGGTGTGTGACGTAGCTAAAGAAGTCCTTATAGTTATCCTTAGTGAACAAGGATAATTTGGATTCATAGTTAGCTTTAGAATGCCTTACAAGGTGTCTTATTTGCTTGTTTAAGCCAAGGAGGGAATGCCTCCAATTCAGAGGCTGTTCCTTCCTGCTCTTGGACAGTCATTTCCACCTTAAATTATCTTCCGTTTTCTCCTTTATACTTAATACTTTATTCAGCTGTTTTTACTGTTTTTGTGTCTCTTCCTACTTTATTTTGCTTTTACTGCTTGTTCCTAAAGTGTTCAACTGCATTTATTCTGCTACCTTTATTACTGCTTGTTAGTAGCCTGATTAAATTGTAATTGTTACTCTAAGTGTCTTAGTTTTGGTTAAAGGACTTGGGCTTCAGGCCAGTTATTTTACATTTAGAAGGTTTGTGATCTACACTCCTGTGGGAGGAGAGGTAGCCTCCGCCCTTCTGAGATGGGAACTGCTGAGTGACAGCCTGTTGTGCCTGTTGCTCTAACTGTCTTTGTTCCGGTTTAAGCACTTGGGTTCAAAACCATTTATTTTACATGAGGAAGATTTGTGGTCTAGGCTCTTGTGGCAGGAGAGTGTGGCCTACACCCTTCTAAGCTGGGAATTGCTGGTTGAAGGTTCATTGTGTCTGTTATTCTAACTGTCTTTATTCTAGTGTAAGCACTTGGGTTCCAAACTGATTACTTTAAATTAGGAGGATTTATGATCTAAACTCTTGTGGCAGGAGAGGATAGCCTACATCCTTCTAGCTGGAAATTGCTGGTTGAAGGCCTAGTTTGTCTGTTATTCTGAAGTGTCTTAGTTTTGGCTTAAGCACTTGTGCTCCAAAACCAGTTGTTTTACATTAGAAAGGTTTGTGGTCTAGACTTTTGTGGCAGAACAGTTTGGCCTACACCCTTCTATGCTGGGAATTGCTACTTTATGTAAACTGATTTCTGTAGTTGTGACTGTGATCTTATGCACTTTGAGTTTCTAGTACTTCTGCATTTTATAGCATAGTCTATATTCAGATTCGCTGAATCTAGACTGTTTGGTATCACTTGAACACTAAAACTAGCTCTTCACTGAGATACTGAAATATCTGAGGCATCCTTTGCTTCCAACTAACTGTAAGTGCCTGTTTTGCTCTAATATTGCAATTTTAATTTGTACTTGCATTTCACTGTCTGTTTGAATGGTCTTAACTACTTTTGGTCACATTTTACTGTATACTGTACTAGTTCAGCTGTAGCACTGCCCAGTTCCTAGTCTGCTGTTTCTGGGTCTGTTTTGTAACTTCTGACCATCAACTTTAAGCCACCTTTGTTGATGAAGGCCCTTCTGCACCCTCATATGAGGAGAGTGCTGTCTGGCTCCCATCTAATCACGGGTGATTGGTCTAGACCTGAGAGAGACCGTTCTTATTGGCTAGTTTGAGTTAAAAAGGGTATTTTTCAGTTTTATTTAAGCCCTGCATTTACAGTTGTTTGTGTGTAGTCTTCCATCATGCACTGCTGCATAGTGGTGGTTACCATTGGTTGTTACAGACACAAACATTTTGTTTGTTAAATTTTCCCATAGCACTTTGCTTGTGGTGCTCCAGAGGTTTCTCGTGGCCCTACTCTACTGTCAGGTGGAACACTAATCCTAGCCTTATAAACCTTAAAACAGTCCTGGCTCCTAAAGGTCTCTTCCAACGAAAAACAAATCCAATAGCAAAAAAAATGGAGAGAGACCACCACGAAGGATTCACTGTTTATTGGAAAGAAAATAACATAAAAGATGAGCACTTTCGCATGCACTACTGCATGCTTCTTCAGATCTAATACACAAGGGAGCAAGCTTCATTTATATACCTAGCTAAAGTAGCTACTCCTACCAAAAAATCAATTGGTCAATTAAACAATTAAACAATTAATCAATCAGTACACTCCTTACAATGAATACAACTGCATCTATAGTATTCATCCAATGTTAAAAAAGTAGTATATAAACATATTTTAGTACCAAACCCACTTAAAAACCACTTAAAAACTCCTTAAAAACTTAGGAGCTTACTATCTAGCAATTAAATTGCGTCATGAAACAAAAAACTCATAAAAAAGCTCATAAAAAAGCTCATCAAAACACTACAAATGACTCCACAGCCCCTAAAGCACTAGGAAATCTTAGTTAAAACAACATCAGGCATAGTGGATGAGCAATATTAAACAGCAATGCTGGTGTATATAAGTTCAGGCAAAAAACTGGCCTGTAACTAAATGCATAAGAACTAAATACATACAAACATCTTTCTAATAAATAGCGTTATATGCATTATACATATTATATACAGTACTGGTATATAGAGATATAGATGCAAAACACAAACTTAGAGAATACTTAAAATGCTTAAAATAAGTATGTTATGTCAACCTTGCAAAAAAGGAGGCTGAAACACAAGTGTGGAGATATTCCTTAGAGGAACCAACACACCTCTCCATCCACTAGCCACTCCTAAGTGTGACCTCTTTTACTGATCATATAAATTTACCTATGACTATAGACAGACAATTTCCCACAATTTCTCCAGCCAGCTTTGTCGACGAGGGCATCCTGAGGCACTGTAACAACTGCCTCATGTTCACAGACAACCCGTTACACTTAGTTCATGCAAACACTGTGTGAGAGATGCAACTATATTAAGAACTTTGAATCCATGCTCTCTCATACATCAGTCAGTACATAAGATAATTAGCGGGTTGCCACCATGCACACCTCCCCTCCTACTCCACCCAAATCAACATCACACATACCTGCATATGTGGAGGTCCTCACCAGAAAAGTACAGTTTTGTACCTACCATAAATGTAGATGTCCGATAGACATGCAACTGCAGTCATAACATGTGGGTTGTCCTGCCTCAGGCAGCCCTCGGTCGGCCGGATTCCAAAGTCTGGGTCCGAAGTCGGCTGATGTCGCATTTCTCTCCGACGTCAGAGCGGCTGGAGTACATAAGCATCAGCCGACGCCATTTTCTTCAGTGTTTCTTGCCCCAGATGCCAGGTGCCCTCCAAGGAAGGCTGTAATCAAATTGGAAGACAAAAACAGGATTCCAAACAAATAAATGAGCAATAAAACAAATACACCATAACAGATATCCCCAGCTAAGAGAAACAGGGATAGGAGTGGACCCTAGGCATAGAGGGGTATGGAGGGTGGGAAAATCCGACTGCAGTTGCATGTCTATCGGACATCTACATTTATGGTAGGTACAAAACTGTACTATGTCCTTCAAGAATGCAACTGCAGTCATAACATGTGGGTAGAATACCATAGCTTAGCTGGGGGAGGAGGAATGCTCTAGGAAAAAGATGGTGTGGCAATCAAACCCTGCAGGACTGAAGAAGCAAAGCCTGCTCTGGATCTGGAGTATAGAGGGAGATTGTAGTGTTTGGAGAATGTATGCATGGAGCTCCATGTAGCAGCTTCTAGAATGTCCTTAGTAGGCACCCCTCTTAAGAATGCTGTAGAGGTGGCTGTAGCTCTGGTGGAATGTGGTCTGACATTGGCTGGAACAGTCTTTCCATGAAAGGAATAACAGATTCTGATGCAATGTCCAATCCATTTTGAAATAGTCTGTTTTAAAATTGCTTTTCCTTGGACTGCAGGGGCGTAAGCTACAAAAAGTTGTTCAGACTTCCTACTGGCCTTGGTTCTGTCCAGGTAGTAATGAAGTTGTCTGTGAATGTCCAAGGTATGCAACAGTCTTTCCCCCTTGTTCTCAGGATTGGGGAAGAAAGCAGGCAGATGAATGGCTTGATTTAAAGAAACCCTAGATACCACCTTTGGCATAAACGTAGGGTTGGTCCTTAATGAAACCCTGTCTCTGTGAAAAATAATAAAGGGTGGTATTGCCATTAGGGCCTGTAGCTCCGAAACCCTTCTTGCTGATGTAATTGCCAACAGGAAAGCTGTCTTCCATGAGAGAAATTGCAAGTCAACTGAAGCTGCTGGCTCAAATGGAGGTAGAGTCAGTTTTTCTAGGACAAAATTGAGGTCCCAGGCTGGCACTGGGGCCTTTCTTGGTGGCTTAATGTTCTTGATTCCCCTGAGGAATTGCCTTAGTAAAGGGTGTGAAAAAACAGGAGGATCAGTGTTGTATCTAGCTGAAATAGCAGATGCATGTATCTTTATGGAAGAATATGAGAGGCCATTCTTTAACATATCTGCCAAATATTCCAAGATGAGTGGGATGTTCAACAATGATGCATCATGTCCCTTGCTGGTATTCCAATTGCTGAATCTTTTCCACTTTGCTAAGTAAACCTTTCTGGTGGATGGTCTTGAGCCTCTGTTAGTATCCGCTGAACTTCCTTGGAGAGAGATAGGCTGAAGTTATTTATGGGATCTCCCAGGCTGTTAGCTGCAGTGTCTGAAGATTTGGATGCACTGTTTCGAAGTTGTGCTGAGTTAGAAGTAGAGGCCATTGGGGAAGGGCCCACCTCCTGGTGTGACATATGCTCCGTAGTAGTGGGTACCAGTGTTGTCTTGGCCAGTCCGGAGCTATTATGATTCCCTTGGGTCTCTCTGCTTTGATCTTTAGTAATACTGAGGTCATCAGTGGCAGAGGTGGGAAAGCATAGATTGTTAGGGAGTTCCAGTTGAATGAGAGGGCATCTATTTTCCAAGCTTTTGGATGGTATGTCCTTGTGCAGAATTTTGGTAGTAGATGGTTGAGATGAGAGGCAAATAGGTCCACTTCTGGCTTGCCCCATGTCGAAGTGAGTTGTCTGAAGGCCTTCGGATGTAACCTCCACTCGTGTGGATCTGTGAAATTCCTGCTTAGGCTGTCCGCCAACACATTGTCTTTTCCTGGAACAAACTGGGATTGTAACTGGATGTTCAGGCTCAGAGATTTCTCCCAAAGCTGCATTGTCAGTCTGCAAAGAGGGTAAGAGTGGGTGCCCCCTTGCTTGTTTATGTACCACATCACAGTGGTGTTGTCTGTCCGTATCATTAAATGGCCTTGCTGGAGTTGGTGTTGAAAGGCCTCGATGGCATGCATTACTGCCAGCATTTCCTTTTGGTTTATATGCAGATGTGTTTCCTTTGGAGACCACTGTCCTTGTATACATCTGCCTTCCATGTGCGCCCCCCATCCAAGGTCTGAGGCGTCTGTAGTCATGGTCTGTGTTATCTGTGGTTTTCTGAATGACATACCTGTGTTTGCCTGGCTCACCGAGGCCCACCATAGGAATTCCTTTTGTAGGCATGGAATTAGTGGTATGATTGTCTCCAAGTTGTTGCTGTGTTGAGACCAAATGCTTTTTAGGTACCATTGAAGCTTTCTCATGTGTAGTCTTGCGAATGGAACCAGGAGAATGCAGGATGCCATGTAACCCAGGGCCTGTAGGAATCTCCTTGCAGTCATCTAGGTTAGTTTTGCTAGACCTTTGAAATAATGAGTTAACTTCCCTTGCTTGTCTTCTGTCAGGTAAGCCATCTGAGAGGCTGTGTCTAGTTTGGCTCCTAAGAAGATTATTTGCTGGGATGGCTGCAGTCTTGACTTTTGGAAGTTGACTGTGTATCCCAGAGCTTGAAGTAATCGTATGACATAATCCAGGTTTTTTGTCAACATCAATTTGTCGTCCGCTTGTATGAGGCAGTCGTCCAGGTATGGGTAAATTTGAATACCCTGGAGCCTGCAATGAGCAATTACTGAAGCCAGGCATTTTGTAAATACTCTGGGCGCAGTAGATAAGCCAAATGGCAATGCTGAGAATTGATAATGCTCTGGCCCTGCAAGAAATCTGAGGTATCTTCTGCAGCTGTGTCTGATAGGGACATGCAGGTATGCCTCCTTGAGGTCCAGAGTAATCAGCCACGACCCCTTGCCCAGCATGGGAAGGAGTTGCTGTAGAGTCAGCATTTTCAACTTTGGCACTATGAGAAAGGTGTTTAATGCGGACAAGTCCAGTATTGGTCTCCATTGAGATTCTTTTCTTGGAACAAGGAACAGCCTTGAGTAAAATCCCTGGTCTTGTTCTTGTTGTGGAACTCTTTCTATTGCTTTCATCCGAATCAGCAGAGTGATTTGCTTGATAGCCTCTTCCCTCTGATTTTGTGGCAGGTTTGGCATGCCTTGTTTTCTTGGTAAGGTGTGAAAATGAAACCTGTACCCTTGGTCTATAATGTCCAAAATCCATTTGTCCTTTGTCAGTCTGTGCCAGTTCTCTGCAAACAGAGATAATTTCCCGCCCATGGGAGCTTCCAGTTGTTCCCTGGTAGGCGGTAATAGAGGAAAGTCATTGAGATTGTGGTTGTGGGGCAGGTGAAACCCCTGCATCACTTCTTTGGTTTCCTGGCTGCCATTGTCGTCCCCTGTAAGGGCCTCTGTATTGGCCTCTTCCTCGGCCACATCTGTTCTTACCCCTTTGAAACTTTTCTGGATTAGGAAAGGACCAGTTTTTTGAAGGCCAATTCCTACTGAATCTGGGGGGTTGAACCTGGAGGAAATCTTTCACAGTCTGGACTGATTTTGCTTTTTCTTCGATGGTCTTTAACACATCCTTAGCATTTGCACCAAAAAGCTTGTTCTTTTCCAAAGGTGCATCCAGAAGTTTTGCTTTTACATGATCTGGCAGAGGTTGATCTTTTAACCAAGCATGTCTACGAATGACTGCCCCTGTCATAGCTGCCCTACATGAAGCTTCCAGTGCATCATATCCACAATGCAGGAAGTGATTGCTTACTTGCTGAGTGTTATGCACAGCTTCCTGCAAAGTCTTCCTGTCTAAAGGCTCAGGAGTGGCTAATGTTTTTTGTAAATCTTCTAACAGATAATCCTGGTATTGTAACATATGGAAAAGGCAATTTAAAGCTCTCATAGATAAGGTAGTGGATGTGTAAACCTTTTTGCCCCATCTCTCTAATGACCTAGCTTCCCTGTTGGAGGGCAAAGGATTCTTTGAGGTGGAGGCTGAAACTCCTTTAGGCCCCTGTGAAATAGTTTCCAAATCAGCAGTGTGGGCCCTGAATAAATAGGGAAGTTACCTCCACAAAGAGACCAATCACCAGTCGAGTCCTCCGGGTTCTCTGTTGGGACCTCTCCTGTTTGGGATCTAGTTTTCTGAAGTAAAAGCCAGTATCAAAGGGCTCTGGTTAGGTGCAATCACTGAATCCCCAAATAACTTAGTCATCCTACAGGAAGGTGTATCTCAAATAAATAACAGGTGTCAAAAACATGGACTGAAGCTAAATGCCAAAAAATACATTATCGTATCCTTTGGGAAGTCCTCTATCCCAGGAAACTACCACATTAACAATGCACCAGTAAGAGTTGACCCATTTGTTTGGGATTTGGGAAATTATGTGGACACTGACCTAATTTTTGACCAAGATATGTCCGCTGTTGTAAGAAAGTCCTATACTGCACAGCTTCTAAACAAAGAGACTGTGTATAGACCTAGAGATGTCACTGTCCCATTTCACTCAACTGGAAAGCCAAGAGATACCTTACTAAAAAGATACAAGGCCTAAACAACATGTCCTACATAAACCTGATTCAAAGCCCTGTCACTATACTCTGTATCCTAGAGACTGCTAAGAGGTGATCTTTGTCTGATATGCAAGACATCCTCAGACCCATTAATGATGGATTTACTGCACATCAACAAGTCAAATGGCATCAGAAATGCACTGTCTAGGGATCTAAACCCCTTCTTCAACATCAACAGAATGGTTTGGAGGGACAAGTATATTTAAAGTTCATCCGTGTCCATATTCAAGCAAAACTTGTTATCTATGGACAGGAAACAGAAAATTTACCCCAGCACTGCTCCCGTACTACAGATGAACAGAAGCAGCTCCTAAATGGTTTATCACATGCATGGGTCCCCATAAATTATCTACTGTATAATTTCAGTTATTCTTATGGGGGGGGTTAATATATAATTAACCGACTACGGGATGGACAAGGCCAATCTCTAACCAAATGGGACAGATTAATTTGAGCACAAAAAGGGAAATGGTCTGCAAAGGCAGCTAGCCCAATACTTGCCTATGAACATATGCTTTCTCTTTGAATAACACATACGATTTGTTTATTGAGCTAAAACCCTTGGCAGTGACAATTTTGAATTCCCATGTTTTGGAAGAATTTTTAAACTTATAGGCCATGAAATGCAAACATAATCTGATATCACCTGCTGTGGTATTCCATGTAGTGTGAATAGTGGCTTGAGACCATTAATCACCGATATAGCTGTGATAATCTTGAGTCAAATAGTCACTGGATATTCACAGTAATACTCAATGAAGAGAAGAAAATTATATTTATCACAGCACGAGTTCTCCAATTCAGTTCTCAGCTCGGCTACCTCCTGTGTGGAGTCTGCACATATTTATCACAGCACAAGTTCTCCAATTCAATTCTCAGCTGGGCTACCTCCTGTGTGGAGTCTGCACATCTTTTCTGTCTGTGTTTGGGTTTTCTCTGTTTGCTCTGGTTCCCTCCTAACTCATGAAAACATGCAACAGTAGGTGAACAGGTGTTCTCCAAATTGCCCATACGTGTGCATGCAGGTGCATTCTGCAACACACCAGTGCCACTTCCGGGAATGGGCTTTCAATGACTTGTGCCCAGTGCTTGCCAAAACATGATATGGTGTTCCCACCACCCTATGAAAAGGATAAAATGTGTTATATCAGACAATGGATGTATGCATCTTCTTACCTCTAGACATTCTGCAAACTTCATGCTTTGCTTTACATTCTCTCTTACCATACCTGTACCTGCAGCTAATACAATTACAATGGGTGGGGTTCCTTGTTGCTTGTTAACAGGCGCCATTTTGTTTGACTTGATGGGAGTCTGCGTGACATGGCTTCTCTTTCTACCTTATTTTCACTGTTTTTTTTTTTTTTTACAATTTTTAGGCTTAATTTTATGTTTATTCTCAATCTGATTGTCAATTTTGCACTCTTCCAAGTTTTCAGCTATGTTTTCTAACTGTGCAGTAGACAATTCACTGGTCCAGGTTAGAACTATGAGCTTTTCTAGAGTCAATTCAGGACAGTCTTACACAATTCTAAGTTGTCGGTTATTAACTTTAAATGCACACTTGACAATTCACTAGTGCAATGCATGCATACTAATGCCTTTTTCCAGTGATGAGTCAGATTCGCTAAACAATGCGCCTGTGATATAGTCAAGCTTCTGCTACAGTTTATTCCATTTTTAATTAATTAAGGAATAACACAGTTTCTCAAATTTACAATCTTGCAACCAGAGTCTCAATGTATGCATCAGTGTTTTCTTGATGATTCTTCATGAAAACAATGTTTTATATAGGGTACATTTTTCTTGGGGTGCAGTACACCTGAAAATCATGTTTCAGTAATACAAAATTGTTTCACCCTTTTCTTTCAGAGAAGGATTAAATACCTTGATGGCTTCCTTGCTTGTTAATATGAAAATATTGTAACACATTAGATGTCCTTTTTTTCTTTAAACAAGAAACATCTTTATTAAATAATCACTTATGACATAGGCAATCATATATATAAATGAAAACAAACCATAACAACATATTTTCAGTTGCAAACCTTATACATCATTTATAATCTAGCAAGTCATTGTCAGTCAAACATTACAAAGCTCATTCAATTCCTGCCTTCCCTTAAACATCATTCCTACTCTAAAACATTATTCTGTGTATATTGTTCCAACAATTTCCATTTTTTTCTAGGTAATTTGTTCCTACCCTTTTCTAAAGATCCCACTTCAAGTCATTTTACCTCTGTTACATATTCACTACATCTACTATGACTGGTTTAGACTTTGATTTCCATTTTCTAGTTACTACTTTTTTTCAGCTGCCACAATTAAACTCAGCAATGTCTTACTATGTCTAGGCAATTCTGATTTTGTATTGCTTACTGTACTTATTTCCTTGTTTCACTTGAAAGAAAGTTACTGTTTGTCGTTTTTGCATTTACGTTACCTGTAACACATTGCATTTAAGTTACCTGGCACTTGCTCACTAAAGCAATTATTTAAGTCAGCTCTAAAAAATTAAAAGCACCACACCCTCACAAACACCCATTGAGTACCTTGTTCCCCACTGGCCCTTTTTTTCAATTATAAAGGAATTCCCAATACTATTCTAGCATGTCCAAAGGTCAGTTGTCAATCTCCTCTCCGGTCCAGCTGGTGAATCTGGGAATCTTGAGGCAATGTTACAACTGCCTCATGTACACAGACAACCCTCTCCTCCTCCCAACAAATTCCAACACATGTGAGAGATGCAACCATATAGCCAAACTGGAGGCTAAGCTCTCTCAACTCAGTACTGGCGTAACCAGTCAGGAGGAGAAGGAAACCACACTCACTACAATTCCAGTCTCACATAGACCTACCACGACAACAAACCAAACACATAAACACACAAAAACATATTCGGAGGCTCTAAATAAAAATCTGCCTAAGCAGCAGAGACCTCCAAGCAGACACCCAAGCAACCGCTACCCCAAAACAAAACACGTGCAACACATAGCTCACAAAGCCAGTGTGCCGAACAGTCACAGCCCTTAAGGCTAAACAACACACCTGATACACTTGTAATAGGTGACTCTGTCGTCAGGCACACTGACGTCCCGCTCACCAGGCTGAACAAGGAGAAGGTCACGGTGAGCTGCCTGTCAGGCGCTAGGATCCGCCACATAACACAAGCACTCAGGTCACTCCAAGGCAAGTACAAATATGACTCAGTCATTGTCCATGCTGGTGTGAATGACCTGAGACGTACCTCCCTGGACTACATGAAAAGAGACATAGAGGAGCTCTCTGAGCATGTAGCCCAGGCCAGTATGACCCTGACCTTGAGTAGCATCTTACCCTCACCATGAATGATGCCACAATATGAAGACAAGATGATCACTTTCAACAATTGGCTTAAGTGTTGGTGTCATTCAAAGGGGATCCAATGCCTGTCAGCCTGGGATGACATGCTCGACAAGCCACGATGCTTCGCTAGGGACGGCTTGCACCTGTCACCCCTGGGCTTTCGGATATTGGCAAAGGCTCTTGCTACCCCCATAGTGCCCTTTTTAGGCAAGGCTCAAAAGACAAACCCACCTCCATAGGTATCGCAAGGGATAAGAAACTAAGAGTAATGCTACTCAATGCCAGAAGTCTAAACCTCAAGATGCACGCACTCGAAACTCTCCTTAGCATGGAGAACATCGATATCTGTGCAGTAACAGAAACCTGGTTCAAGGCTCCCGAGAGCACCCCAGCACTATCAGGTTATACCTCATACCATGCTTTTCGGCCCCAAACTTGGACCGAACCACAAAAGGAGGGGGAGTACCAATATTCGTCAAAGATACCCACATCTCCAGGTTGGTGGCACAGCACGAAGCATCAGAGACTATCCATGTGCAACTAACTGTGGGTAAAACTGCCTTCCAGTTTATAGCCTGCTACAGACCACCCTCCCAAACACAGGAACCCCACTTGGCCTTCCTGAGAATACTGGAAAATATGAAGGTCTCTCCAAACACCATTATATTGGGCGACTTCAACTACCCAAACATAGACTGGGAGCATTACTCTAGCTCCAACACCCTAGCCCAAAGGTTCCTAGAATTTATAAACTCAAATGCTATGGAACAACTTGTTACCACTCCCACAAGAGGGGAAAACATACTGGACCTGATCATCACCAACATGGGGACACTATGCTCCAAACCAGAAGTGTATCCCTCACTGGTAAGATCAGACCATAAACTAATCTCACTGGATATTCACATCCCGACCCCACCCCTGCCCAGAAAACCACAGTGAAAAACTTCTCTAAAGCAAATTTCACACGCCTCAAAACCGAGGCGAAATCCTTCAAAGCCCCCGGGCCTGTGGAAAATATGGCCCAGACCGCAGAATCCTTTATAAATGCATTCTATGAACACCTTCAGGAATGCATGGATCATGCAATCCCAAATAAAACCAAGACCCAATCTTCCAAAGGCAGACGTCCCGTCTGGTGGACCCCAGCCATAAACAAACTATACAATAGAAGGAGAAAGCTACTACATGATAGAGCAAAATCCCAAAAAGGGAAGGCATCTCTGATCAGTATTAGCAAAAAACTATGGGCACTCATTAAATCGTCTAAGGCCAGCTTCGAGAGAAAAATTGCACAGGACACTAAGGATAATCACAAGGCTTTCTTTAGTTATGTTAGAAACCTGGGTGGGAATTCCCAGATATGCTCAGAATTAGTCCAAAATGACAAAAAATACACCGAGCCCACAGACATTGCCAACATCCTAGCTGACAGGTTCAGTGCAAACTTCTCCCCCCTCAACCCACCAAAAGGGCAAATATCTATCCCAACAGAGTGCTGCCCCCCTGACATCTCAGATGCTCAGGTAAGAGCCGCCCTGTCCAAAGCAAAAAACACAGCATCAATGGGACCAGATGGTGTCCCGGGCTGCGTCCTACATGAACTCCAAGAAGAGCTAAACCCAAACATAAAACTACTGTTCAATCTTAGCCTTACTACAGGATATGTACCCAAAGAGTGGCGTACAGCAACAGTGGTCCCTCTCCACAAAGGTGGTGCCTCAACGGATCCTGGAAACTATCGCCCCATAAGCCTGACTAGCTTGGTCTGCAAAGCTATGGAAAGGATCATCATGGACCTCATAAATAAAGATACTGGGGACCTACAGACACTGGATCCTACCCAGTTTGGCTTTGTTAAGGGCAGATCCTGCCTCTTAAACCTGGTCGATTTCTTTGAAACAGTCACCAAGGCCACTGGCGTGGGGAAGGTGATCCACACAGCCTACCTGGACCTCGCAAAAGCCTTCGATACAATACCCCACTCGGGCATTATAGATAAGCTCACCAGCTTAAATATAAACCCCTATGTCACTAGATGGGTTGCAAACTGGCTCAAGGACAGAACCCACATGGTTAGAATTGCTGGAGCCATGTCAGACTCCAAACCAGTTACAAGTGGCGTCCCACAAGGCTCAGTCCTGGGACCTCTCTTGTTCGGTATATATTTCTCGGCGGTACAGGCCAACACGGAAGGACTGTGGCTGACCAAGTTCGCAGATGACTGCAAACTGGGCCATAATCAACTCTCCAGCCGACACAAGCATCCTCCAAAAGGGCCTCATAGAAACAGACAACTGGTGCCAGAGCCGTGGCCTCAAGCTAAATGCCAAAAGTGTATAGTCATCCCCTTTGGCAAAAAAAGTGCCCACAAATTACCACATAGGTGGTAATCCATTAAGTACAGAAGAAGTCATTAGGGACCTGGGGACCCAAGTTGATAGCAATCTCTCATTTGACAACCACGTGGCCAAAGTGGTTAGAAAAACATTTTATATAGCCCACCTAATCATGAAGGGATTCACATCTAGATCAGGGAGGTCATCGCCTCTTTACTCATCCCTCATCAGGCCCATAATTGAGTACAATGCCCCTTTTGGGATGTACCTTACCAGACACCTGCAGCAACTGGAAAGACCCCAAAAGTACCTCACCAAGAGGATCAAAGGGCTCAAACAGATGCCATATGCTGCCCGGTTAAAGAAACTCCAGCTCTACTCAGTGGCATACCGCCTGCTCAGAGGCGATCTGTGCCTGACGTATAAAGCCATGTCCAACCCGGAATTAATGGACATGCTGCACCTCAGAAAATCCAAATCCCATCGAGCTACGTGCTCGAGAGACTTGAACCTCAGCACTGAAATAAATAGGACATGCTGGAGGGACAGATTCATAACCCAGAGGTTCCCTTCACTCTGGAATAAAATCCCAGTCCAGGTTAGGCAGAGTCCCACATTGACTCTCTTCAACAGGAATCTTGATGAGTGGATGGGAGATCGTAGGTTTACCCCGGCTATCACTTCTGTGTCACTGTTAGACAGAGGCACAGTATACTAACCTCAAAAAAAGGCATAGCAAAATTAATTTAAAATGGGTGGCGAAAGCCAAACACACTCTGGCTAGGCTTATAAATGCCCTAGGGCAGATAGCCTAGTATGAACCTATGAACCTATGAATCATAGCTCAAAAATCATTTCCTTAGTTACATCCACTTGTTCACTCAGTATTTCTGTTAGAGTAGTCTACAAATAACTTTTAAGTCTCCCAACTCATTAGAGCTCCATAAAGCATGTTCCCAACTGACTCTTTTCCCTATCACACCTCCAACATTTACAATATATCCAAGGAAAATTCTTTTGGAGTCTGTTTGGGGTACAAAAATACCTATGCAACCATTTCCAAAGATGCTAAACCTTCTTAGCCTTTGCTGTAAATATGGGAGCCATATATATACATGTGACATATATCTTTGTGAATTGCTTAGCCAATCTCTCTTAGCAATACCAATCTTTTCTAACCTTCTCTGATTCCTTTAGCTATCATGCAATATTTTATATGCCCTTCTAGTTATTCCTTTTTTAACAGCGGCTTCAGCTCAAGATTCTATTAAAACTCTACCAGTGCTGTCTTTCACTTAGGATCCCCATATTTCTTTCTCTTTGCCTGTACTCTAATATCAGTCCTTGGTAGGGAAGGCAGTCTAACCTGCAGTCCAAATGAATTCTTGGCCTCTTGCAATTCTATTATCTTTTTTCTTTAATTATTTGCTCCCGGTACCTTGGTTCCTTTGCCAGTTTTCTCCAGTAAATTTTAGTCCACTCTTGCCTATTCTCTGTACCTTAATTGCAGTTATCCATATTGGCAAAATCTGTTTTTTCCATCCCCAAGTTACCTTACTTCTTAGAATACTTTCTGCTACTTTATGAATATAACATTCTGCATGGTTATTGTTATTATCCTTAAGGATCTGCATCCAAAATCCCAATCTCACTGTTTCTTCAGCTTCTCCTCTGTTTCACCATCATTTCATTTCACTTTGAATTATACCTTTCTGCTTGTGCTATGTATTGGAGCCTTAACTATGTACATCTGAAATACCCCTTCAAATCAGGTCATCTGAAATCACTTTGTTCTTTTGGAAGGATAAACTTATCCCACTTGACTCTTGCCCTCCTGCCCTCCCAGATAAAATCCTTCAACTCTTTTATTAATTGCTATCCACAATGTCTCCTCTGGTTGATAAAATTATGCCTAACTAGTGTACAGAACTAAAGGGACTAAACATTTCAACTGCTTGTATCTTGCTATTCATATCCATAAAACAGAGCATCCAATTTGTCAGTTTTTGTATTACCCTTAGCTGCCAAAAAAGAATCCTTTTCAATCCACACTCCTAAGTAATTCATTTTATCAAGTCCCCATAAATATAGGTATTGCTAAACCACTTTCTGCGTGGATACACAGTTTACAGCTATTACCTTTATTTTATCTTCATTCATTTTGTATCCTGAAAAGGCATGAAGCAGTCTCCAAATGTTCTAGAACATTGACATTTCCGTTTCTGGTTTTATCAGGTATAAAATATTATTATCTGCAAAAAAAGTCAATTTTTCTTGACTACTATTCCAATTATACCCCTGAATTTCTGAGTCCCCTATTTCCTTTGCCAATGATTCTAAATATAACACAAATAACAAGGGGGAAAGAGGACAACCCTGTCTGGTTCCTCTGCTCAAACAGAACTTATCATGGAAGAATTCCCCACTTTAATTTTCGCTTCTGATCCCTCATATATCCCCCTAATCAACCTTATAATTTTATCAGGGGATGCAAATGCTTCCACTGTCCTACTCATAAAATCCCAGATTACTCCATCAAATGCTTTCTATGCATCAAGAGCTACCAACAACAGTAGTATTTTCTTATTTTCTGCTTCCCTCTGGGTCATCATTCTGTTAATGTTGTGAAATGTTTGCCACCCCCCTCCACAAAGCCACACTGATTAATATCTATCAATTTTGGTATCACCTTCACCATTCTTTTAGCCACAATAAACACTTTCTAATCATGGTTTAGAATCAAAATGGACCTATATGAAGCTGGATCTGATGGATCTTTGGCATCTTTAGGTATTTTCAACCGCCACAGCTTTCTTTCAGGATGTTGTTGCTTAATCTTCTTCTAACATATTATTAAACAAAACCTTCCAGATTTTTAACACTTTCTTTCCCCCTAGCTTCTATACTACCACAGGAATATCATCTATTCCTGACGACGTTGCAGTAGACTGGTTATACATTATCATTTTTATCTCATCTCCTCCTACCCTAACTGATGGTAACTGAGCCTCATCTACCTCTAACTTTGGCATACTTAATTCTTCCATAAACATTTCCATTTGTACCTTTTCTTTATTTCCACATTTACCTGCTTTATACAGATTTTCATAAATTTTCTGAAATATTTCTAAAACCTCAACATGATCTCTGGTTATTTTCCTTTTTATAGGCTCTCTAAGCTTGACAACAAACCTGAGCTGTTGTGCTAAAAGCTTTTGTGCTCTGGAGTTCTTATCAAATAACCGTTGCTTCACAGCAAGCCTCCTAAACTCATGCTCATCATCGAGGTAGTCCCTTATTTTCTCTTTAGCACTCTGCAATTGTACTTCTTGTTCTGTGAGAGTCCCCCTATTCTGCAATACTTTAACCTTTTGTCAGTCCCTCTAAATAATTCTTGTTACTTCTTAACCATATTTCTTTTACTTTTATTTCCCCCTATTTTTAAACTCCACTTTAATTTTATCCCACTCCCTAGCTATACTTTAGAAGAAGTCTCTATCTTCTCTAATAACACCTGCATAATTTCCACTAAGCATTCCTTAAACGTCTCTCCTTTTAACAGGTATGTACGGAAGTGCCGGTGTCTTATTTTTATTTCATTACCCTCCATTTTTATTTTAGTTATTATTGGTGAATGATATGAAATAGTTATTGGATGAATACCACAACTTTCAATTAAATGCACATGTTCCTGTGAAGTATAATTTCTGTCTAGCCTAGCCCAGTTTTTGTATTTTGGGGGAATAATATGTAAATTCTCTCCAAAATCCTACTACTGAATTCACATATTCTACAACAAATATTTTCATAAATTTCTTCACAAATCTACCCACTTGTGTTACATTTCCCCCTTGTGTGCCCCTCAGATACAGCCTCACTGTTGCAAATGCAATTCCAGTCCCCACCTATAAATAATGTTCCCTGCTGAAAGCTGATTATTTCTCCCAGAATTTTTTTAAGCTCCACAACAGCAGTTTTAGGTGGAATATACATACATGTCAAAGCAATCCTCCTCCTTTGCTAGTTGCCCCTTATTACTACAAATCTGCCATTATCTTTTTTTCCTCTACTATCACTACTGGAGCTCCTCTCTCAATTACAATTAGTACTCCCCGTTTTATTTGTCCCAGATATTCCCCTGAATAATCATCCTGAAATCCTTTATGAAATTCACATGCTGAGTGCTTTCCAAATACGTCTCCTGCAATATAGGTATTTGAATTCTGCATTTTTAATATAGGTCACTACTCTTCCTTTTTTGTATATACCTGTGAGACCATTCACATTTGAAGATAATATGGAAAGTGCCATTATAAGATGTTATTATTCCCACTTGTTATGTATAACAGTTTTTTAAATGTCTACTTTCAGCTTTTGTGTTACATGCATATATTGTTCGTTAGTTGATATTTTATACAGTTGTTTACTGACATATCCATTTGAATCCATGTCACATCTTATAAAACATTTTGCTTTAATGAAAACCCTCAAAAACACACCTGCAGAACACCCCCATGACATATTAATTTAATACTAATACACAAAACTACATACATCTTCAAAAAGGAAGTTTAACCCTCCTAATAGGAACAACTGTCCCAGATTGACAGGCTTGAATTAACCTATAATGAAAGTTATGCAAACTAGGATGCATGATACAGCCTGTGCTTCTACTTTTACTGAGTACTGTCTGTTTTTGCCTTATCTTTATTCCTCTCTTAAATGAAGAAAACATGGATGTTTTCAGAAAACATTATCTACTAGCCACTGAAAGAAAAGTGTTTTGTTTTATTGCACCTCTTATTAGACTGCCTCTATAAAAACATGAGAACCAGATACACAGGTGCGTTCCACAACACTTATTGCACTGTAAACATTTATGTGTAGACAGAAACACTATTCAGTATTAATTATATTGTGTTCTTTTATTTATTTGCTTCCCATTAAAACTTATTAAATCAAGAAAAGGGCCTTAATCCAGTCATTCTCCTATGCAAAAATAAGAAAAGGTTTTTCAGTTTTACTTGCATCATGCTATTTTATTCAGCTTTTCTTCCTTTTTTACACTGCAGTGTAAACATTTCTTAAAACTTAATAAGAAAGAATGAAAGGAGGAGGAACAAAAAATAGGAGCCCCTGTTTACTTTAGTATCCCCATTACACACACAATTGACAAAACTTTACTTTATAACATGCAGTACATACCATGTATTACAAAAATACTGTTAAGAACAAATTATTTTACTTAGATTTAACTCTCTCATTCCTCTTCCCCCTCCTAAATCTTCTTCCAAGCATTAATGACATGAAGTAGGGTATATGCTTTGGAATCCCCTACATGTTTAACAAAATCAAAAAAGTCCAATATTTCCAAGTTTTCTTGTTTTGTCATACTTCACAAATGTAACTAATACTTCGTAATTCCACATTTATTCAATTTCCAAGTTGTTGGTTTTCTTCCTGTTGATCTCCATCTCACAAATTCAGTTATTGATTCACTTCCAATGTACTCCCGGTTCTTCTAGTCAAGTGTTATGCTTTTTTTCTGTCTCTCAAGCATGTTCCTTTGGAACACTGGAAAAGGTTTCACTGACAGTCTCTCTATGGGCTTTATCATCAGAAGAGTAAGAAAGAGAATCCCCTTTTGTTTGATAACTCACTTTTTGTTGGACAAACTTTTGTATTTTCTCCTTATTATGTTCTGCATCAAAGAATGATTGTGAAACTCCAGAAGAAAATATTCTAAAAACAGCTGGATACAGCAGCTTGAATCTCACATCTGCTTTCTTGACATTCCCCGATTGCTGGAATAAATGTACTCCTCTTCTGCCTAGTGTACAGCGAGTAATCATTTCCACAAACACTCTATTGTCTCCCACTCTTAGTAGTTTGTCCTCCTGCCACAGTTTTGTCAGAATCAACTCTTTCTGCTGGTAGGATTGCATTTGTAGTATTAAATCTTTGGGTTGTCTTTTCATCGCCAAGTTTGGAGCATACACATAATGTGCCCTCAATTAACACCTCTTGCTGTGGAACACTAGTCCAAATGCTTATTTGTGCATTCATAACATTAATCCAGTCTGTTCCTTCCAATTTCTCTGGTACAGCAGAAAATCTTAGGTTTTCCCTACATGCTCTATTCTCCAATCCTACCACAGTTTGAAAAATCTCTTCTTAAGCAGTCTCACACTCAGCCAGCCTTTTCATTATGTTGACCTCTGATTTTTACAGTTATTACCAGCTCATCTGAATATCTTTTTTAAAGCTTCTTCCATTTTCAGCCTTTAGTTATTTGAGGTAATATACTCCTTCAGTGTTTTGTTTATTTTAATCAACTCTGAGCACATTTGAATTATTTATCTCTAGATTACTGGAAGTCATGTCCTGTACCAAAGCTGGAGCATGAATTGTTTTCGACTGAACAGTTGCAGGATTCTTCCCAATCAGTGTTTTCTTCTGACCTTTTGCGATTGATTATTTTAGGTTCTCTGAATTTCTTTTTTGGTGGTATCTAGGTAGTGCAATTACTAACCAGTTAGCTAAATTTAATCAAAAAGACAAATGTACTGGCTCGCTTTTCCAAGTTTCTGTTTTCACACTGGGACAGCTGAAATTAAGCTGTTACTCCGTCTGCAGCCATCTTGGAAGTCCTTTTCTCTTTTGTTCTTAAGGCCACTTGCAATGAAATTCAGCTCAAATCACCATTTCTAGGACTTCAGTTCTCTGACAGGTTTACCTGCAGCTTCAGAGCTGCCAGTGGCTAGAGCCAAAAACTGAAGAAAGGTTCTATTAAAAATTGAAAATTTAATCCAATGCATGGTTTTCAATCAAAACTCATTTTCTGTCTGATTATAAGTAATGGGATTTCTCTATGTGAATGGAAACTTTTTTAATAAAAATTGTGAAAAACTAAGTTGTGCACCTACAGCATGAGATCTTTATAATGAATGTTCATTCACTTCAAAGGTAGGACTGGTTGCTGCAGGCAACATTCACTCAACACTTTACAGACTCAGTCACTAAACTCCTCCCTATCACTTTCATAATGCTCTGCACATCTCCTTCTCTCCAGAACGAGTCTGCCCTGCTAGATCTATAGATGAGAACTACTATATGCGTATGGGTCTACTTTTACTTACCACATTTACATTTTTTTGAATTGGAAATTGACGACTCCACTTCATGGAAACACCATATAATCAAAACCAAGGGCTACCAAACTGCTTTCCCTGGGAAACAAACTACTTGGCCACCAGGGTGAACTTTGCCCTTTTCTCCAGTGTAGTGTGATCTCAGAGTTGGTATATTTAGTTAGGGAGGGTGGGGTGGGGGTGAAGCCCCTCACTTGGATGGATTTAGTTTCTTTCCATTGACTTTTTTTTCCTGGTGGCCAAGTGGTTTGTTTCCTACGGAAAGCAGTTTGGTACTCTGTGGTTTTCATTGTATAGTGTTTCGATGAAGTCGAGTTGGCAATTTCCGATTTGAAGAAGTGTAAATTCGGTAAGTAAAAGTAGACCCAAGCATATACAGGCCTCGGAGCCATTACTTTATACCTCCCTGCAAATGATAATTTTCAATAGGATGGAGAAGGCTGGGAGAATACTTTGAAGTTAACCGATGTGGACAGTGAAGATTCAACATTGTGGCAGATATATAACTTTTGGATTTTCTGACATAATCCACTCTGTTCATTTCAACAGTAGAGCAATATTCTCCGTTTTTTTCTCTTCAGCGGCATCACAATAGCATGCCATAAAAGATGCCTCAAAGTGTGCCAAGAAGCCAGTGCTGCAGCTGTGCAGATATCAAGTGAAAAGTTTTTTTTTTTTTTTTTTTTTTAAAGGAGTTAAGTATGATTCTTGTTCAGTGAGCCTGTGTTGTGTTAGGTAATATTTCATTGTGTTTTGCATGGCAAAAGGTAATGTAATCTGAAAGCCTCCTGGAAACTTTCTGACTTGCTCTGCTAGGTAAAAAATGGTAATCCTTTCTAATACCTTTGTTCTGTAAAGGTTAAAATCTTACAGGTGATGGTGTACAGCAAGACAGCATAAAAATGCTCCCTTCTATTTGAATTCTAGGGAAGAATAGTGGAAAATGAATGGTGTCATTAAGATTCATTACTGTAGTAGTCTTGGGGATAGCAGTCAGGCTAATATGTAAACATACAAATAAACACACAATCTTTATGAGAAATAATGCAAAAGGGTTTTAAAGAAAGATCTTGCCGTTCTGAGACTCTCCTCACTGCACTCCTCATTGCTACTATAAAATGCTTTTCAATATAAGAATTTTAGATCATCTGTGGCTGCTACTTTGAAGGGAGGCAGCAACAGTTTTTTTCAAAGTAATGCTGAGGTCCCAAGGAGACAGGTTAACTGCAACAGAAATTGTAAGCAGAAAGGATATGCTTAAGGGAGTTCTGCAGACCTTTAAACATGGTAAGGATGAAGAATTAAACCCCTTGAAGAAAATCTGAAATTGTAGTTATATGTTTTTTGACAGTAAAATACTTTGAACCATGCTCAAACATGTTAGGCAAAAAAAAAATAATGGTAAGGAAAAGGAATCACATCACTGGTTAGCGACCCATACAAAAAAAAATGTGCACATTTAGTTTACAATCTTTTCTTGAGGAGGGATTTCATACAGCAGTGAGGATCTTGACCACACTGGGAGGGCATTATGGTCCCTGGCAATTAGTGAAAATGGGGAAACCATATAGTTAATTTTAGTGATAGAGTGCCAAGGTGAGGCCTGTTGAACAAATGTGGACTTTTGAGAGCTCTGAGGAGAACAGGATTTCCTAGAAGGCAAGGCCACAGCAGAAGGAACCAGACTTGTTAGGACAATAAATGGGCTATGTTAAAATAAAATGGTTTTGTCCTTGTGCAATTTGGATTTCTTAAGGAATTTCATTAAAAGGGGAAATGCAGGCAAGTCCTGGAGGCTAATTGCAGTATACATATATAGGATTAAAAAAATGTCAATAAAGAACATGAACTTAATTCAAATCTTGCAACATTGTGATAAACCTGCACTGGGGTACACTGGATAAATGTTAAGTTACATTGCAATATAATTGATGCACTAATGACAGCACTGTTTTTTTTGTGATATAATTAAAAAGAACTGGCCAGTTTTATTGTCGAATGCCAAGATAGGTAGTGTTTTGGGACCACAACCACGTTTTGTATTTAAGAATAAACATTCTCTCAAGCGACTTCTTTGCTATGATAATAGAATGAGAACAAAGCAACAGACATTAGGGGGAACCATACCTTGTAGTGGCTGTAGCTACTGTCAGCACATAGATTGTAATAATACATTTGTACATCCTGTAACAAACCAACAATATAAATTTAGGGTTAGAACTACATGCTCTAGCACTAATGTGGTCTATTTAGCTTGCTGTCAGGCATGTTCATGTTTTTATATAGGAAAAACTGCGAGGATATTAAGAGAGAGAATAAGGGAACACCTACAGGCTACTAAAAGTAGGGATCTGTGGAATGCTTTGGCTAAGCGCATCCATAAGGAAGGTGTTACACATGATTTTAGGTTTAGATTACTGGATAAGGTTGAACAAGAGTTAAGGTTGGGAGATATTAACGTAGTGGAAGAAAGAGAGACTAGATGGATAGTGAGATTACAGGTGGATGTACGTCCAGGGATAAATGGGTATGTACCTTTAAAGCCTATTTTAAAAGCTTGTGATTTATTTAAATAGTTTTCAACATCATTTTTCATGTGGATACTGTTTTAATATTTATTTAGAATGTGTTTTAAACTTTTTGTATTGGTCTGAAGAAGTGCTCAGGGGAGCATGAAAGCGCTAACCTTCTATTAAACTACAATTTTATTCAAGACTGTAATGGTGGTTCTGTGGATTTTATCTTGTTTTGCTGTTCAATCTGTTGCTTCCACAGACCTTTTCCACAGTGGATTACCTTCTTTTCTTCAATAATTGTAGGAATATGAGAGTAATGGAACTGTGCACTTTGATCAAGCTGACAGGGAAATAGAGAAAGCACTACAGACAGATATGGTTAAATGGGAGACTGTGGTATGGCAGTAGATTAGTACTTACATAAACTTGAGTGTGAAATTATATGAAAGAGACATTGTTGGAAGAAATGAAAAAAAAAAGCCATCAACATAAAACAGTTTACAGGTGTCACCTCTATTGCAGATGCTGATAACACATCTTCATCATCATTCACAGATACAACAGATAGGTACCAAATCTTAGTACAGCTTAACAAGATCTACTCACTGAACTAAGTCACAATTTTAACATCCGATTTATGGAACCAGACAAAGGAGGTGGTATAGTCCTTATGGATAAAATCATGTACGAAGGTAAAATGAAGAGCATTTTACACAATGAAACACGCTACAGGCCAGTATCTATAAATGAGATTAACATATCATACAAAAAAATAGATTTAGCGATTAAGGACTTATTTGATCACGGGGTTATAGACTTTGGTACATATTCATATCTTGAAAACAAGAATCCTAGGGTACCCTCTATATTTGGAGTACCCAAAATACATAAAGATGTTCAGAACCCCCCACTTAGGCCCACTGTAGTTGCCCAGGGATCTAAGATATTCCCTTTACCTAAATTTTTAGCTTGGAAGCTTAAACAATTGTGGGGCAAAGAACAGTACTTACTCAAAGATTCCTGGGAATTCCTGGGTAAAATCACCCCTGATCTTAATGTTCCTAATTTACAATTCCTTACTATAGATGTAGTTGATCTTTTTTCTGTTATACCGCATGACAAGGGACTAGCCTGGTTAGAGGAAGCATTCAGAGACAATCCAGGGGCATGTGAAAATGATATATTTCTGGTTATGGAATTAGCCGACCTGGTTTTACACAACAATTTCCTGTATTTCTCTGGAGAATATTTTAAACAAATATCCGGGGTTGCCATGGGAGCTAATTGTGCACGTACCTATGCAGATATAGTCCTATCTGTATGGGAAAAGAAGTATGCATTAAACAGCTAATATAGTAAATACTGGACGTTCTATTCCAGATTTTTGGAAGATATCTGCATTTTTTGGACAGGTACGACAGGTCTGTTAGAGGATTTTATAAAACATCTAAATTTTAGTATTGACTTTTTGACCTTTACATATCAGGTCAATACTAAGCAGGTCAATTACTTAGATGTATTAATAAGAGTGGATGATACAGGCTTTAAATCCACTATTTGCAGGAAACCTACTTTTTCTAACAGTTATATTCATTATACTAGTTCCCATCCAAGATACCAAAAGAAAGGTATAGTCAAGGGACAATTTGTTAGAGCATCTCGTATGACTTCAGATGACCTTGATTACAAACAGGAATGTTCAAAGCTCACGCGGATGTTTCAGGAGAGAGGGTACCCCGAAGAATTATTTCAGACCTCAGAAGAGAGGTCATGGATGGTAGGAATACCAAATATAAACCAATTCTTGGTACAGGCAATGTAGAAAAATCTAGAGCAAGATTCCAAAGATGGATTTAATAGATCTTTTGTCACTGATTAGAGTGCTAATTCTGGTGTCATTAAAAATATAGTGGAAAAAGAATGGGAAAACTTCCGAGACATCACTGACCTTAGTAATTTAAAAGGAAAAACTGTAAGAACAGTTTTCCGCAGGGGGGAGTAACATCAAAAATATATTGGAGCAAGAACCTTGGGTGAAGGGATTTTCCAATCAATGTAAAGGAACATATAGGTGTGGGGCTTGTACACAATGTAAATATATATCACACACTGACAAAATATATATTACAGCCAGAAATAGGTGGATAACAGCATCCAACTATTCTAATTGTATTAGAACATCGGGAAACCTACTGGCAAATCTTATTGGAAGCCAACAAAATACCTGGCTTGAATGACAATATATCCATTGCACCATTGTTAAAACTGAAGGCTGCTAAATTGTGAATTTGGTTTTTAAAAGGTTTTCAATTAATGTGTTTTGTTACTTCAGTATACTATAAATTACATTTGTTTTATAAAGTAAATACTGAGTATATAATTTTAGATTTATATAATGTTTTTGTGTGTTTCATACAGTTTTTTGGTAAAACAGTTTTGCTGGGAGCGAAATCGGTTTTATAGCTTTAAATTTTAATTAAATAATGGCTTTTACTTAGTGACAATTGGATACTATATATTAATAGCTTGTGCAACTCATCAGTGTATCTGAGGAAGTCAGGGAATAACGCTGATGAAAAAGATGCATCAGTTTTGTGCTGAAGTTCATTAAACTGTTATGGTTGTGGTCTCCCTACAGACTGATTTTGTTTTTTTTTGCTTTGTATTCGTTGCATCAGTAGAGTCTCTGGCTTTGTTTGTGTTTTGTGTAAAATCTTTCCATAACAGTCGATGTCCTTCTCTTCACTGCTGCAGTATTCCTTACATTAGGGATCCCCTGCCAAGGATAGCCCGACGTCCGGCCAGTACACTAGAGCCTTAGGTTGTAATAGGAACATCGTATGTCACATGTATGCTCTCCACTCATGGTGTTGGGCATAATGGTGACTTACGTATGTACCTGCCTCAGAAATGAAAAGCCCTAGGAAGAATAACAGTCCAAGGAGTAAAAGAGGAATATGTACATACAGAAGGAAAAAGAAAAAGGGGGAGGAAGGAGGGAGAGAATACTGCAACAGTGAAGAGAAGGACATCTACTGTTATGGCAGGATTTTATATAACTGTATTAGGTCTTTCCATATCAGAGTTGCATTATTCCTTACATTAGGGAGAGTATAAAAGCTCAAGAGGAAAGTTGGGAGGAGGAAGATCCAGCAGAGCCCTCAAGAAAGCCATGCAGGATAGCCCTGGAAACCATATCCAACTTTTAATGCTTGGTAAAAGTATGCACAGAAGTCCAAATAGCTGCCTCAAGGATGGAGTTGATATCCAATCCTTTGAAAGAAGCCACAGTCCTGGTAGAATCAGCATTAACAGAAGAAGGAAGGCTTTTCCCATGAAAAGAGTAACAAAAGGAAATGACCTTAGAGACCCAGGAAGAAATAGTCTGCTTAGAAACAGCCAAACCTAAAGACCTAGAAAACTAAAAGCTGCTCAGATTTATGAATGGCTTTAGTTCTATCTAAATAATATCTGAATTGTCTATGCACATCCAAGGTGTGAAGAACCTTCTCATTAGCAGACTGCAGAGAAGGGGAAAAGTAGGCAAATGAATAGACTGATTAAGAGACAACTCATTAACCACCTTGGGCATAAAAGGAGGATTAGTATGAAGAGACACCTTGGCCTTAAGCTCAGACACCCTTCTAGCTGAAGTAAGGGCCAAAAGAAGAACAGTCTTCTAAGTACAATGCTGGAAGGAAGCTGAACAGAAGGCTCAAAAAGAGAAGGACTCAATTTTTCAAGGAAAAAAATAAGGTCCCAGGAAGGAGGAATAGGCCCTCCTGGGAGGCCTAATATGAATGAAGCCTTTAAGGAATTGTTTGACCTCAAATCTAGAAGCCAAAGGAGGAGTAAAGGGCAGACAAGCAGAAATAGCAGACAGGCTTTAACCGAAGACTATGCCAACCCAGCATGGAGCAATTCATATAAATAAGATAGAGCCAAAGGAACTTCCACAGAAAGTGGATCCAGGTTGCTAGCAAGACACCATGCAGAAAATCTCTTCCATCTGGACAAATAAGATTTCCTGCTAATGGGTTTTCTGGCCTCCTGCTGAACCCAAAGGATGTCGTCCACAAAAGGTGCCTAAAAGGGATCAAAACCTTATCACTCACAGTGTCAACCGAAGAGTGGACAAGTGGGGATGGATGAGAGCATCTTTGTCTTTTATGACAAGATCCACCCTGTGAGTGAACTTGTGATGAGTGCCCTTTGGTAAGTGTAGAAGAAGAAGGAACCAATGCTTTTTTAATTCCTGCATAGCCTTGCCCTTCTTCTGAAGAGACTTAAAAAGATCAGCAGCTGCAGAACCAAAGAGAGTTTTAGTATCAAGTGTCCAGCAGTTTGGCCTTAATATCATCAGGCAGAGGGAGATGGTAAAGCCACAGTAAAGCTCTAGAGGAGGCATCATCTGTGTCATAACTACATTTAATGGAATGGTGAGCCACTTGAGGACAGGACCCCAACCAAGACAGGTACAAAGCCTTCCCATCAGAATTTGGAAGGTCTGAAATAACTTGGACATGCTGAGAGACAGAAGGGCTAAAACATACCTGGTCATATGAGTCTAGTAATTCACAGCCTAACAAGAGGAATAAACATTCTAGATCTGGTCCTCACTAACATGTCAAACAGATACACTGCCACAACTGTTGGACCCTCATTAGTTAAATCTGACCATAAAACTTCAAGCTAACACTAGAACTCACAATGTGTGAAATCAGATTAAAAAAAACTTCACCACGGCAAACTATACTCTCGTAGATGAAGGTATAAATGCATTCCAATTACCACCCCAAGCTGGAAGTGGCAACTACACCGAAGCTTACAATCCTCAGGTCAGACCATAAGCTAATCACCCTTAACATCCACATCCCACCCCCACCCCCCAGTAAGGAAACCTCCATAAAAAAACTTCTCCAAGGCCATCTTCATGCTACTCAAGTCAGAAGTTACAAACTTCATGACACCCATGCAGACGGGAACTGAAAGTTCGACTGCTGAGTCCTACACTAAGGCACTGTACGAGCACATCAACTCAAGCATGAATCGTGCCATCCCAAATAGAACCAAGATGCTCTCCTCCAAAAAAAGGAAGCCAATCTGGTGGTCCCCTGTCATAAACAAACTTTACAACAAAAGGAAAACAACTGTTGCAGAAAAGATGAAACTCCAAAGATGCAAAAAACTCCCTTACCAGCCTCAGTAAGAAGCTGAGATCCCTCATAAAATCCTCCAAAGCTAGTTACGAAAAAAAAATTGACAAAGATTCCAAAGACAACCACAAGGCATTCTATAACTATGTCAAGAATCTAAATGGCAATGTTCAGATCTGCTCTGAGCTACAACAGAATGGCATTAAATATACTGATCACAAGGATATTGCCAATATCCTGGCAGATCGATTCAGTGCCAACTTCACCCCCCTCTCACCCCCTAAATGGCCCATCTCAATACTGGAAGAGTGCCAAATTCCTGTAATAACAGCCACACAGGTAAAAAAACGCACTCTCCAAAGCGAAGAATACAGCATCCAAGGGACCAGATGACATCCCAGGCTGTGTACTACATGAACTACAAAATGAACTGGCACCTCACCTAAGTGTTATGTTTAATCATACCCTCACCTCAGGCTTCGTGCCCACTGAGCGGCGCACAGCTACAGTTATCCCACTCGACAAAAGGGGATCCACTTTGGATCCCAGGAACTACCGCCCCATCAGTCTGACGAGCCTGATCTGCAAGGCCATGGAACGTATTATCATGGAACTTATAAACAAAGACATCGGCAACCTTAAAACACTGGACCCCACCCATTTTGGGTTTGTGAAGGGCCGATCTTGTCTCCTGAACCTTCAAATCAGTCTCCAGAGCCGTGGACGAGGGTAAGTCGGTCCAAACAGCCTATCTGGACCTCGCCAAGGCTTTCAACACCATCCCCCATTCTGGAATTACAGCTAAACTAGGTATAAATCCCTAAGTCATAAGATGGGTTGACAACTGGCTCACTGACAGAACCCACACTGTAAAAGTTGCAAACTCCAAATCTGACTTCAAACCAGTGACAAGTGGAGTACCACACAGGGTTCAGTCCTGGGACCTCTCCTATTTGGTATCTACTTCTCTGAAGTACAGGCTAACACAGAAGACCTCTGGCTAATGAAGATCGCAAATGATTGCAAACTAGGAGCCATAGTTGAGTCCCCAAATGATGTGGATATCCTACAGAAGGGCCCCACTGAGACAGATGCCTGGTGTCAGAGGCATGGCCTCTAGCTCAGTGCCAAAAAGTGTATTGTCATCTTCTTTGGTAAAAACTCTGTACCCATGAACTGCCACAAAAACAGCAGTCTACTTAATGCTGAATGTGTGATAAGAGACCTTGGGACCCAGGCGGACAGTAGTCTCTCCTTTGATAATCACATCGCCACAGTAGTCAGGAAATCCTTCTATGTGGCACACCTCATCACAAAAGGGTTCTCATCCAGGAAAACAGAGGTCATTGTTCCCCTCTACTCGGCACTCATTAGACCTATTATAGAGTACAGCGCCCCTTTTGGAATGTACCTCACAAGATATCTGCAGCAGCTGGAAAGGCCATAGCAGTACCCCACAAAGAGGATTACTAGCCTCAAACAGATATCCTACACTGACTGTCTCAAAAAACTCCAGCTTTACTCTGTAGCATATCACCTACTCCGAGGAGATCTCTGCCTAACATATAAAGCTATGTTAAACCCAGAGATGTTGGACACGCTACACGTAAAGAAATACCAATTCCTCCGAGCTACACGCTCTAGGGACCTAAACCTTGTCACCACAATAAGCAGGACATGCTGGAGGGATAGATTCCTGTCCCAGAGACTTCCTATACTCTAGAACAAGCTATCCATCTATGTCAAGCAAAGTTCCTCATTAGCACTCTTCAAGAAAAATTTTGATGAGTAGATGGGAAATAGGAACTACACCCCGGGGATTACTTTGTGGCGCTGCTCAACAGGGGCACAGGAAATTAACTTTCTTGGGTGGCGTAAGCCAGGGAACCTTGTTGGCTAGGCTTACTTAGGCCCTTGGGCTGATAGCCTAGTACCTACCTATGAACCTTGTCCAAGACAAAAAATACAGGATCTATGGGACCAGACAACATCCCAGGCTGTCTTCTAAACAGGCTAAAACATGAACTAGCATCACCCTTTTCCATCATAGCCTAACCACAGGCTTTGTTCCTGTAGAATGGAGAACAGCAGCAGTTATTCCCAGCACAACAGTGGCCTAGCAACAGACCCGGGAAATTACAGACCCATAAACCTGACCAGCCTCATCTGTAAGGCCATGGAACGTATCATTATGGACCTCATAAATAAAGACATAGGCAACCTCCAAACCTTGGAACATACCCAATTCAGCTTCGTCAAGTGTAGATTCTGCCTGCTAAGTCTGGTGGACTTCTTTGAAAATGTGACCATGGCCACTGACGAGGGCAAATCATTGCACACAGCATACCTCGACTTGGCAAAGGCTTTTGATACAATCCCACATTCAGGCATTACCGATAAGGTTAGCAAACTGAATGTAAACCCAATCACTGTAAAATGGCTTGCCAAATGGCTCACAAACCAGACAAACTCTATCAAAGTGGGTGACTTCACATCAACTGGCAGACCTGTTACTAGTGGGGTGTCACAAGGGTCAGTGCTGGGACCTTTACTGTTTGGTATATACTTCTCAGAAGTTCAGGTCAAAACTAAGGGCTTGTGGCTAATCAAGTTTTCAGACGACTACAAACTAGGTGTAATCAATGAATCCCCAAATGATGTCAGTATACTTCAGAAGGGTCTCACCCAGACCAATGAATGGTGTATGAGTCACGGTCTCAAACTGAATGCAAAAAAATGCATCATCATTCCCTTCAGCACAAACAATATCCCTTCACACTACCAAATCAACTATACCTTAAGTAAAATGAACAAAAATGTAGAACACAGCACCACCGCAAACCAATAAAAAGCAAATGGCAAAGGGCAGTATAAAATCCAAACAGACTTTTATTCAACACAGGTTAGCGCTTTCGCGATAAAATCAATTCTTCAAACCATACAAAAAAACAGCAACTTCTCAGATATTTAAAATACAATCAAATATCTACCAATAAAAAACATGCAGATACAATAGCCATAAAAATTTTAAAGGCACAGCTTTCCTTTTGGGCAGCAATCATAAAGGACTATTGGCATAAAGACACACATAGCAAGATACCTATTTAAAATCTTTCTTTCTTTCTTTCAGAACTGGCTTAAGAGGTACTGATTCATTCAAGCGTGCAACTCTATGTGCTGATAATTTAAGAATCCATCTTAATTCTTTCCCTTCTGTGATGTTAGTTATATCACCCAACCTAAAACTTTCATAGATTACTTCTACTGCCATAAACTTGAACCAATGATTGGTGCCTTTCTCTAAAATGTGTTTAATAATGGTCTCTAATTCGTTCCTTAAGTCGCCTATTAGTTTTTCCTATATATAAATTGTTTTACCATATTTCTTTGCTGTCTTGTGCTGTTGCTGACTGACATGGCTGAAAGTATTACCATAAATGCAGAAGTTGTGCCACAGGCTGATTCTATTGGCAACTTCAGTCAAAGGAGGCGACTACAAAGCTTTTTAAATATGCAAGGTAATCCTTTGTTAACTGAGAATATGGATGTTTATGCACACAGTTTAATAACTGAGCATAATGAAAGTGCACTCATGAAAAACTTGTTTAAACACTTGGAAAATCAGTTAAAGAGACTTCAGTGTCAGAGACTGCATTTTGAAGCCTGCTGTGTGTTGAAAGTTGTTCCTAGAGGGCTGAGGGTGTTGAATATGCCCTCATATGGAACAACTTATCCAGAACTTTTAGCAAAATGGCAAAGAATTAATTTAGTGACAAGTTTTTTTTATATTAAGTTGCTCATTGACTTTTTTGTACCTTTAGAGCAACAAATTTGTAAAGACATTAACAAACTACAAAAAGAACTGTATAGCCTTAATATTGATACACAAGTTGATCTTCGCATGAGTGAGCTAACTGAACAATTACACCTGTATAAAACTAAGCTATTAGCTCAAAAAAAGAAAAAACTTCAGAGAGACATTGTTGATTTTCAACAACAAAATGTGTTTGCTTGGCTGAAAGAGCAGCATAAAGAGCCAATACAATCTAGAATTTCTAAAGTTACTAACTTAGAGGAAGTTTCCTCTATTATTCAAGATAATGGTTCTCTTAACGCTTCAACAGTGGTACAGAAAAGTGCTGTTTCTTCACCTAATGTTAACACCTCTACATACAGCACACCTTTCGTAGTCCCTCCCACAACTGAGCAGCAACTTAGAAGAAAAAGAAGTTATGTACCTACCATAACGTTCCATGTTAGTTGTCTTCATCTCGCCTTCTTTCTTGCTTGTTGGGATCGGAGCCGACCCTCGGCTCCGACTCGGCCATCTTCTATAGCTCGAGAGCTGTTTACTGGCTCGAGGCTACCCCTTATCCCAAGATGCCTAGCGCTAGCTACCCAGATCTCATTTGTAATAGCTAACCCCAGACATACCAAGAATAATGTGACCAAACTAACAGGGTGGGCATATTGGTTATATTCTTTAAATCAGTAGAGGAAGCAAACCAGGAAAAAACTCAGCTGATGAAATCTAAATTCCTCTCGGTCCAATAGGACAGGGGGATGGAGGGGGGGACGCAAGAAAGAAGGCGAGATGAAGACAACTAACATGGAATGTTATGGTAGGTACATAACTTCTTTATGTTAAGTTGTCTATCTCACCTTCATTTCTTGCTTGTTGGGACAGCGTCCCTAGCACCTATAATCCTGGGTGGCTCATTGGAACAGACTCTTCAGAACAGTGGAACCAAAGTTAGCTCTATTCATGGAGGTCATATCTAACTTGTAATGAGAAATAAAGGTATGAGGATTTGCCCATGTGGCTGCGGCACAAATAGAGTCCATTGGTAATCTAGATTGGAAGGCTACCGAAGTAGCTAAAGCCCTAGTAGAATGTCCTTTCAGTTTAGCAACCAATTCTTTGTTCTTTAGTTGATAAATGAAGGTGATAATGTGAGACAACCACCTAGACAGGGTCACTTTGGAAATTGGAAGACCATGTTTACCCTTAGCATAGGAGAGGAAGAGTTGGTCCAATTTCCTTATATTCTTAGTTCTGTGCAGATAAAAATGCAACTGTCTATGCACATCCAAAAGGTGTAATTTGTATTCTGCCTTGCTGGTGTAGTTAGGGAAGAACACTGGAAGGTCTATGGATTGGTTTAGATTATTTTCTGAACACACCTTAGGAAGGAAGGATGGATTAGTTCTCAGTGCTACCCTATCCTTGTGAAACACTAAGTATGGAGAACGAACGCTTAGTGCTTGAAGTTCTGATACACATTTGGCTGAAGTAATAGCTACCAGAAAAAGAGTTTTCCAAGATAGAAACTTAAGGGAGCATGAAGCCGCAGGTTCAAAAGGGGGCATAATCAAGGAGGTTAATACTAAATTAAGGTCCCACGGAGGAGGGGGATCTCTCACTGGGGGCCTAAGGAGATTAGTTTCTCTAAGAAAGGCTTCACACAGCTTATGAGACATGATATTTAGATTAGCAAAGCCAATATGATAGTTAGAAATGGCTGCTAGTTGAACTCTTAACTGTGGCAGAAGCGGGCCCAGAGTGAAAAAACTCAGTTAGGAATTCTAAGATCTCGTGAACTGGGGCTGAAAAGGGATCTATGTTCTTAGCCGCTGCCCAATAAGAGAAACATTTCCATTTACTAGCATACGTTTTCCTAGTAGCTGATTTGTGAGAGGATATAATAATCCAAAAGAAACAATCGCATCAATTCACTGAAGAAGGCAGTGTGTTGTTGCCAGCCGAAACCGGTCTGGTTATCTGTTCTCATGTTATTATAATAATTATAAAGCATCTTTGATCACAGTTTGCTGGCTCCGATTGTTTCTTTTGGATTTCACTTTAAATTTGGTGCCGTGCAATTTCCCACATGCAGGAGGTCTGTTTTGAGTGTCACAGGATATAATAATATCACGCACAGCTGGGGAAATGCTGGGAAGCCTGGCTAGGGCTGGAATTGGATCAACCAAGCTGTGAGCTGGAGGGTCTGGAGGGATCGATGCAGCTCTCCTGATTGATGAATCAGCAGGTCTGGAATAGGATCCAAGGCTGCTCGAGGAGATAACGGTGCAGGAACGGAAACCAAATCTGTCGATACCAGTACGGAGCAATGAGGATCATTTTGCAACCCAACAAAGTAGCTTTCTGTATGAGTTTGGGTATAAGAGGAAAGGGTGGGAAGGCATAAAGAAGTCCCTGAAGCCAATCGTGGAATAGAGCATCTCTGGGAGGATGATCGGGAAGCGGTAGAAGGGAGAAGTAGTTGCTGCACTTGGTATTGAAGGGGGTTGAAAACAGATCGCAGCAAGGCTGTCCCCACTTGCGGAAGATGGGATCCACAACTACCTGATTCAGAGACCACTCGTGAGGTATGAGAATAGCTCTGCTGAGCCTGTCCGCTATGACAATGGATTTCCCAGGGATGTGCGTTGCAATCAGAAATCGTTGGGAGGAAATCACTCACTGCCAGAGTGCTTCTCGACATAGGGGGTAGGACCTGGTTCCGTCCTGCTTGTTGATGTACCACACTACTGACATGTTGTCCGTTTGAATTGCAATTGTCCCAGGAGGGAGTGTGATCTGAAGTGCTTGCAACGCTAGAAGCACGGCTCTCATCTCCAAGACGTTTATGTGCAGATGGTACTCGTGAGGTTGCCATGTGCCTTGGACTGTCTTGCCCTGATAATGCCCCACCCCATCAGTGAGGCATCCGTGGTCACTGTGGCAACTGGAGGGGGTTGGATGAATGGTCTGCCCAGAGACACGAGCGGGGAGACCATCCACCAGGAAAGGTGTGTTTTGCAAGTTTCTGTAATTATAATCTTGTGGGACATGGGGATTTGTTGAAAGGACCACTGTGTGAATAGAAGCCACTGCAGGATTCTCATGTGAAAGCGGGCTAGAGGTATCAGAATAATAGCTGTGGCCATAGAACCCAGAGTTTGAAGGACCAACCGGGCTTGTACTTTTTTGGATTGCATGAGGATATGAACTTGCTGCCGAATTGTGGCCACCCTGTCTGGCGGTAGTCTTGCGGACATACTTCTTGTATCACAATTTGCTCCTATATAGGTAACAGATTGACAGGGCAACAAGGCAGATTTTTCAAAATTTATGGTAATACCTAACTGGGCACAGACTGCGACTGTATAGTCCCTGGCTTGAAGAAGTTGATGCCTGGTAGTAGCAGTGAGGAGCCAGTCGTCTAGATAAAGAAACACCTGGAATCCTTGACGTCTCAGGTGAGCCGTGACCACTGCCATACATTTGGTGAACACCGTGGGGGCTGTGGTGAGACCAAAGGGCAGAGCTCTGAACTGATAATGACTGGCTCCCAGCCGGAAGCGAAGGAATCTCCTGGAGCGCCTATCCATCTTTATGTGGTAGTACGCATCCTGGAGATCTACTGAGCACATCCAATTGTCCTGACCTAAAAAGGGTAGAATGGACTGAAGCGTGACCATCTGAAACTTTGTTCTTTGAACAGACTTGTTTAGTCTGCTGAGATCCAAAATTGGTCTCCAGTCCCCTGTATTTTTTGGTACCAAAAAGAACTTTGAGTAAGTTCCGGATCCGAGTTGGTCTGCCGGGACTTCCTGGATGACTCTTTTTTTCTAGCAGTCTTGAAATTTCTGTGACTGCTTGGGCCCACAGATTGGGTGGAACATCTGCGGGGGATCTGTTTGACGACAGGGGAGATTGGAGGAAGGGAATTACGTAGCCTCCGGATTTGATTGATTGTACCCATTTGTCTCGCGTAATGTCTTGCCAGGCTTTTGGGTACAGTGAAAATCTTCCCCTGACTGCCTCCAGAGGCAGGCAGCCGGGCAACCCTTCAGGGGTGCTGGAAGGGCTTGTTAGAGAACGATTCTCTGCTGCCCTGGTTCTACGGACCCCCTCTGCCTTGAGGGTGGCGTCTGTTGTTATTTCCTCCTGTGCTCCTAGAGGAAAAATCACTATGTGTATCAGGCGAGGCTCCCTGGGATTTCCAAAAACCACATTTTTCCACTCTTCTGGCCTTTGGGATATGGTCTGGAAGGAGTGGAAAAACGGACTCCCACGGCAGAGAAACTCTTGCCTTCCTGTTCACATCTAGTGAGTGTGTCCTTCACCTGTGTTCCAAAGAGAAATGAACCGTCAAAGGGGGTGTTGGTGAATGACGCTTTAAAGGGCTCCACAAAATTACACAGCCGCATCCATGCGTGTCTCCTAAGGGCCACGCCTGTACCTGCGGCTCTACTCGCACCATCGGGTGTATAGGAAATGAGCCTCATGGAGGAGTTAACTACCGAATTAAGGGTCACCAGCTGAGAAACTACTTTAGCTTGAACCCCTTCAGCTGATGGATCCTGGAGGGTATCTCCAAGCTCTTTCAGGAGATCCCTCTGAAGCCTGGTAAAATGGCATAAGTAATTCAGTGACCTCATGGAGAAGGTTGCTGAAGCAAACATTCGCTTCCCATATCTGTCCATAGTCCTAGACTCCTTGTTAGGAGGATGGACAGAGGAAGAAGTCTCCGCTAATTTCTTTTTAGTGGCCACTGCTACCACCATGGCATCCACAGGAACACCCTTTGTAAGGAACTGTTTGTCAGGGGGTGCAGTAATAAATTTGCCGGGCCTCCTCGGGGTTGGTTCCACTGTGTCCAGGGCTGACTAAGCCCTTCGAGCCACCACCGACATTAGTGGATCGAAAGGGGGAGACAACCAGGAAGTGGAAGGGCGAGAACCAAACGCATCCAGGAATACAGATTCGTCCTCAGTAGGAGCTAGGGCAGTCCAGTTCCCCCTCTGCCTAAGCATTTCTAGGATGTCCAAAAAGGAAACATATTCAGTGGGGGATCTCAGGGACCCTTCTGATTCATCCAAATCCGTACCCAAAGTGACAGACTCAGGGGAGTCAATGTGCTTCATCTTGCACTTCCTCTTCTGAGGGGCCTCCTCTGAATGATCAGGGGAGGCTTTGGAAGAGGAGGAAACACCCAGTGGGGTGTTCTGGAGCACTAGTTCCCCACGCTTCGGGTCTGGAGGAGGGACAGAGGTTGACGCAGGTACTACAGGGGACGGAGCCAGTGGGGTTGAACATGGTGCTGACTCATGGGCCAGTAGCCTCCTCATGACATCAAAAGCATCCCTGCCACAATGCAAAGAAGGGTCCGGCTCCAAGGAAACAGGAATCCTCCTCCACACCGAGGGGGACGGCTCCGAGGCAGATGTAGGAGCCGAACTCACCTGCTCAGAAGCTCCGAGAGGGAGAACGGGGTCGGACAAGGGTCCGATGCCACTCGCCCCCTTGTAGCCGACGAAAGAGTCTCGGTGCCCAGATCCCTCGACGGAAGGTAGCATCGAGGGGATCGGAGCCGATGACGGAACCGAAGGAGAAATAGTTATCAGTGCCGGTGGTTCCACGATTCGAACCCCAACCAACTCCGGCTCCGAACTCAGAGGAGTCGTAGGAGGAACATCGATTAAAGCGGATGGAGCAGACACCTATTAAGGTGGGCTGGATAGCATTTTGGCTAGTGCCTGCGATTTCAATAACCTATAGACCACTCTCTCCACGTCGTGGTCTGAAAGTCTAGAAGACCGAGAGGAGTGGGAGGATTTATGACTGCGGTCACTTTGTAATAGGGAAGACCGAGGGGCCAAATGTATTGACTCTAAGGAAGGGGACCTCGGTCTCTTGTGGATCCGAGACGGCTCCGACAATACTGGTGGAGCCGACTGAGAAGCAGCCTCCTCGGTTCCGGCGGGTGCAGAGGTAGTTGGCAATGCCTGGACCAATGACGGCTCCGAGCTGGGAGCCGAAGATTTGGTTGGTTTGGAAGATTTCACCGGCTGAGCCTTGGCTGGTGAATCTTGGGGCTTAAGGAGACCCCTTAAAATCAACTTATTCTTGCGCTCCTGCAGAACCCTTGGGCTGAATGCGTGGCATACAGAACAAGAGTCCTGCAGGTGCACTGCGTCTAAGCAACAGACGCAAGAAGTGTGCCCATCTGTCAAAGACATTTTCTGACAGCATGAGTCACACTTCTTGAATCCAGATACTTTGGATTCTTTAGACATCTCTACAGAAAAAACTTTGTCCGAAAGGCCCAAACAACAAAAAACTATAAAGAGTAATCTGTAAACACTAATATACAAACACTAAAAACTACAGTGAAAAGTGGTTTATTTTTTTTTTGTTTTCATTGAAGGTTGAACATTGAGCTGGCACCTCGGCGTTCATCAAAATCTACTGCCAATCATTAGCGGACCGGAGTTCTGCTGTGGCAACCCCTAACCAGGAAAAGCCGAAAGACAACAACAACAACAGTTTTAAGAAACAATTTCTTACTTTTTTGAAGGGGAATTCTACTGGCAGGAACAAGGGGTTGCTATGGGGGCCAGTTGTGCCCCCACTTATGCAGATATTATTCTGTCAGTTTGGGAGAATAAATTTATACACCCAGTATTTGGATGATATCTGCATTTTTTGGGTAGCAGATATGATTAAATTGGAGGAATTTATGAATTACTTGTCCAAAACTACAAATTTCCTCCAGTTCACACACCAGGTAACAACAGGGAAATTCAATTACCTGGATGTGACAATACAAAACACTGGAAATGGGTTCAACTCAGTTGTTTGCAGGAAACCTACATTTTCAAATACTTATATTAGTTATGGCAGTGCACACCCTGCATTCCAGAAAGAAAGTATTATTAAGGGACAATATGTCCATGTAAGTCACATGACATCTAGTGATGAAGACATTCAGAATGAATGCATGGTGTTACAAAATATGTTTAAGGATAGGGGTTATCCAACAGATCTTATAGATAGTATACAGACAGAGATAATGCAAGGGAGAAAGGACAAATACATGCCAGTTTTAGGTACTGGTTTATCTACACACATATTAGGCCCAGCACAAAACATTATTCAAGATGATTTTAGTAGGGCCTTTGTTACTAATTTTAGTGGGACTACATACCAGATTAAATCCATCCTAGAAAGGGAATGGAAAAAATTTTCTGAGTTTACAGATTTGGAAGTGTTCAAAAACAAGCCCCTTAAGGTGGTGTTCAAGAAAGGACAGAACATCAAAATTTACTGGAATATGCAGCCAATTCACAGGTGTTTACACATAAAAGAAGGGGGACTTTAAGTATGGAGCCTGTAATCAATGCAAATGTATATTACAGGGCGAAGAATTATACACAGAGGCAAGGAACAAGACAATTGTTAATAACAATTATTCCAACTGTAATTCACAAGGTTTAGTTTATGTGGTTACATGCGGATCTTGTGATGCCTTCGACGTTGGTAAAACTGAGCGACATCTGAAGCGTAGAATTTATGAGCATTTAAATGATGTTAAAAAGAAAAATAATACCAATGACCTGTATAGACATACACTGAAATGTAATAAGGCTCAGCTCTTTTTTTTTTTTGTCATTGAAATGGTCCCAAAAGAAATAAGAGGAGGTTCCCTGGGAAACTAAATTAGAGTTTAGAGAAACATTTTGGCAGATTACACTGGATGCCAATAGAGTCCCAGGGTTAAATGATTCTATTTCAATTTTACCCCTCCTAAAACTTAGATCTGCCAAACTATAAACGTATTTTTATAATGTTTACAGTACTGACGTGTTTTAAAATCAATATGAAGTAATATGCAATATTTTATACATATTTATATATTTATATTTTTATTACATATTTATCATGTATTTACTTGATTATTATAACTCAATACTTTTAAGCTTCGATTTAATCATATTTTTAGTCATTCCCTCACTTACAGTTTCATTTTCAGTTTGTTCAGGGAAACAGTTTACATTATGTATATATAACTTTTATGAACAGTATGCCTTTAATAATTTTAATTAGTTAATCAGTTAAGGGACTGGTATATAAAAATGGTGAATGTAGATGTTTCTATATTTGTTTTTGATGAAGTCTAGGGGATACTTGGATGAAAACGCTCTGTGTATGTTTGGCGTAAAAAAATGTGGAAATAAAGCTGTGTTTTAATATTCTACTGGTGTCCTGCGTGGAGCTCTTCAACCATCCAGTTTCTTTTGGTATAAAGAGTATTATGTTACTACTATGAATACCATGCTTAGAGATGATAACACATATATTAATATAGAACTTTATTCTGTACAAAAGTTAACTGAAAGTCTCGTGTTAACTGCTTTAAGAAAACAGTTATTTCTAAAGATCTGTTCCAGTATCTTACAGTAGAACATCCTATTGTACCCACACTGAATGGTTTGCCGAAAATACATAAAAATCTTGTAACTCCAGCTTTTAGACCCATAGTAGCTGGAGGTGGATGGCTAACCGAACTGGCATCTTTATAAGTGCAAAGACATTTAAGACCTATTTTAGACAAGTATGCCATTGTTTTACATGATACAGAACATTTACGTGATTTCTACTCTTTTCTTGAGAGTTATGTTGAAACCGGTACAGAGATTATGGTAACGTTAGAAGTTACACCTCTGTTTATGGTTATACCTAACCAAATATGTCTTTCCTATGTAAAAAATGTTCTTAAAGAAGAAGGCTCGCTTACTGATGAAAAAATAGGGTCTACTTGTTATCTTACAGAGCTGGTACTAGAATATATATTTTTTTATTTGAGACGCAATATTACTTGCAGACCTCTGGCATAGCTATGGGCACGTCCTGTGCCAATAGCTATGCCAATATGGTCATGGCATACTGGGAAAATGCAAACACCTTAAGTGCTGAACAGTTTAATGTGCATGTAAAATTTTATCGGCGTTTTGATGATGACATATATTTTTTGGAAAGGAGACCTTGAAAGTTTAAATAATTTTCTAAGTGTTATAAATACAAGTACCTCCTTTCTTAAGTTCATGATGAAAAATTCTTGTACTCGCACAGATTTCCTTGATGCAACCCTGTTTATGGGTATAGATGGAAAGCTGCATACTAAGAGATATAGAAAACCATGTTATACACATAGTTATCTTGAACGTAATAGTATGCATCCACCACATATTTTTGAAAATGTGTTAAGAGGTCAACTTTTAAGTGTTTCTAGAATTCATGACCAGGAACAAGAATTTGAAACAACTGTGTTCCACTAGTATGGAATTTATAGAACGTGGTTATAAACCTTCTGATGTTAGTAAAGCATGTGAGAGGGTTAAGTCAAAGTAGTGGACGTCCATTTTTTTTTCACATAATGAAAACATAAGAAAGACTGCTCATAAATCAAAGTATAGTTGACGCCGTTCAGGAGGCATTTGACTGACGCACGCCACTATATGTACAATATATACAATATACACAAAATGCACAACCCAACCCACACAACCACCTAACTACAGAGAGGGAGGAGGGGAGGATAATGGACTGCAGCAATGTCTTCTATCTATCTACATTTATGGTAGGTATTGCTGCACTCCAAAACAAAAATCTTCCATTTTTGTCTGCATACTTTTTTCTTGTACTCCCTCTCTAGCTTTCAAAAATAACATTAAAACTTGCTGAGGAAGTGGAGGCCACTATGGTTCAAAAACAGAATAATATGCCAAAAGGTTAGGTGAAGTGAGAGGTTTTTAGCAACATTTAGCAAATGGCTGTCCTCCCAAAATCAACAGATGGTGGATCAAAGGCGCAAAGGACTCCTCAGTAATGGGTACAGACTCAGTAACAGTGTCTCAACAGGAGGACCAAACACAACACAGATTGTTGTAAGCATCTATCTAAATCCTTGTTTTAACATGTTCAGACAAATTCTGATCCTCAGCCAGGCGTGCCTGCGCGAAGAACTGACCCAGTGCAGCACCCCGACGAGGAGGGCTGTGCAGCAACCAAACCACATTGCATGCTTACCCACCTGTTCAGAAACATGCACTAAATCTTGCTCTTGCAATCAATACCAATCAATACCACTGCCCAGAGCATCAACCTTAGATTTCAGGAGACAATTTTTTTATTTTTCAACATATGACACTGGCAATCAGCAGCCCTCCTCAAGAGTGCAAGTGGAAACTTTCTTGCCCCATCTATCCAAGGCCCTAGCCTCCTTGTCTAGGAACCTCGGATAACAACACTTAACAACAACACCTTTAGCCATGCAGCAGGCTAACTGGGTCTGCCTCTGGACTCTGAAAAGAAACTTATGAGCTTCTTATATGAGCTTCAGGCACCCTACAACTTAAAAGGAGGGACAGGGCAGGAGGCAAAGAATCAGGATTAAGAGAAGCTTCCATAAAACAACATCCAAAACATCCAAACAAGGAGGAAAGCTATAGTGAGGTAACAACAGTAACAACAGAAATTCCTCTTTAAGCCTGGAATTCCCCTTCCTTTCCTCCTTCACAATGCTCCTGAAAATCTCAATGAAAAAAAAAAAGAGTTTCTGAAAGAGTAGTAGAAGGAGTAGAATCATCATCATCAGTAGAAGAAGGAGAGAGATCAGAGACAGAAGAAGGAGCTTTCCTGCAAGGAACTGAAACATAACTCTCAAACTCAAGCTCCCTGCTCCAGGCCCTCCCCTCAGGCTCAGGGCATAGAACCCCTGATCAAAGTAATCAAATCTTCTGCAATTTTAATATATCTTTCTTGGTAAGTACCCTGAAGAGCTAGGATTAACACTAACTGAAGCTAAACCTGGCCTGCTGCTGGGGGAGCCTTTGAAACAGAAGGAGGAGGCAGCCCCCCAGGGAAGGGAGGGGGGAGAGGAGAGAAGCCGAAGCCCCTCCCCCTGACTGAGAGGCCACTGAGCCACATCTTGTAATAACAAGGTCTCACAAAGAACTACAAAGAAACCTCTCTCACACACAGACACCCCTAAACAAAGAAAAAAAGTACCGGTACCTCTCAGTAACTCTCTACTACTTACCTTTTCTGCCCTCCGCCGGAACTTGAAAGAGCCTCCCTTAACTGGCATCATTTTATTATTCTTTCTTCGCTCCAACGCACGGGTGAACATCAAATCCAACCTTCTCTTAATGACCGCAAGCCAAAGACTAACCTCCAACAACCAACAACAACGTAATAGTGCGCTATTAAAGCAAGCAACAATAACTTAATGCAACACTGCCTTAAGCTGTTTCTAAAGAAAGAAAATTCTTGATTATTTTTTGACTGAAATCTGAAAAAAACAAAAAATAAGAAAAACACTTTCCCCAGCGTTTAAATCACTCAAATGAACTTAAAAAAAAAAAATCTAAAGAACGCCCAACGCCAAACTTACAACAACCGGAACTTGCAACACTGCTTAAAAATCCGAGCGCCGCCGGACAAAACTGATGAGATGGCTGCACGGACACCCACAGTAGCGGAGCTGAGTCAATGCCCTGACTTTGTGACGCGGGGCCGCTGATACACAGCGATCACCAAACCGAGCCTCCAGCTAATTATTTGTTAGAAAGAAATGAGGTGGACAACATCAACTGTTATAGTAATGTAGCTTATTGTATGACTTTTAGTACTGACAGCATAGATGTACAAAATATTATCACAAAAAATTGGCATATTTTATCTTCTGATCCTACTCTACGCGAGCTTGTCAGTACAGTCTCAAACTTTATTTATAAAAAAAAAAAAAATAGTTGAAAAGACAGCTCTGTTTCTCTAATACAAGTAAGCTACGGCAACCTAGTATTATAACTAGTTTTGGCACCTCTATCTGTGGCAAATGCACTTTTTGTAAATACACTGATGTATCTAATACATTTATTCAACCAGACAATGGTAATCATGTTTTCAAAGTTAAAGCTAATTGTGACACTAAAAACTTAGTTTATCTAGCACAGTGTGTGATCTGTTCAAAATTTTATATAGGAAAAACTAAAAGGCGACTGAAGGAACGAATTAGAGACAATTATTATTGTGCTAATAAGGGCCATAGTTATAGTGCCCTAGCTAAACACATTTTAGAGAAAGGCACCAATCATTGGTTCAAGTTTATGGCAGTAGAAGTAATCTATGAACGTTTTAGGTTGGGTGATATAACCAACATCACAGAAGGGAAAGAATTAAGATGGATTCTTAAATTATCAGCACATAGAGGTGCAGGCTTGAATGAATCACTACCTCTTAAGCCAGTTCTGAAAGAAAGAAAGCTTTTTAACTAGGTATCTTGCTATGTGCGTCTTTATGCCAACAGCCCTTTATAGTTGATGCCTTAAAAGAAAGCTGTGCCTTTAAAATTTTTATGGCTATTGTATCTGCATGTTTTTTATTGGTAGATATTTAATTGATTGTATTTTAAATATCCAAGAAGTTGCTGGTTTCCTGTATGGTCTGAAGAAGCAATTTTATTGCGAAAGTGCTCACCTGTATTCGAATAAAAGTCAGTTTGGATTTTATACTGCTCTTTGCCATTTGTTTTTTATTGGTTTGCTGTGGTGCTGTGTTCTACATTTTTGTTCATTTTATCTGATTCGTGGTTGAACACATCTTTGCGGTCAGCAGGACTTGTTTTACCATATTACCCCCAGTAAAATTAAATACTCCAAAGAAACACACCAAACACAAACTGATAAATTCTGTGGTACCAAGAAAGAGGCAACAGTATACCAAAATCAAAATTTATTAGAACAAATTTAGCGCTTTCATTCCGTACATCACATAGAACTTCCTCAGAAATACACTAAGTACCTACGAAGTGGTAAGGGACCTGAAATTACAAGCTGACTGCAACCTTAACTTCAACCACCATGTGTCTACTGTAGTAAGTAAGGCTTTTCACATAGCACACTTTATTAGTAAAGGCATTGCCTTGAGAGCAAGAGAGGTTATAACCCCTATATACTTGCCATTAATCTGGCCCATAACGGAGTATAAAGCCCCATTCGGCATGTACTGTACAAAGCACCTGCAGCAACCGGAGAGACCTCAGAGGTTTCTAACAAAGAAAATGAAGGGGCTCCAGCATGTGCCTTACACAGACAGACTAAAGCCCCTGTCACTATACTCAATCGTATAGACTTCTTAGGGGAGACTTATGCCTGGCCTACAGAATCCAAGACCCAAACCTAACAAACTTGCTGCATATCAGTAAATCAAATGGGATTAGGGCTACACAATCCAAGGACCTAAATGTGGCCTGTGACTTAAATAGGACATGCTGGAGAGCAGATTTATCTCACAGCGACCGATGCATCTTTGGAACAGGCTAGCAATTCATGTGAAAGAGGGCACCTGTATGACACTGTTCAAGAGGAACCTGGACGAGTGGATGGGGCACTTTAAATTCTTACTGGGGATAGTGCCACAACCCTCCTGGACATGGGCAGTCATCACTAAATGCAATCTTGGGTAATGATTAGCATTTCTATGGCAATAAATTGGGATGAAAACGCTAAGCTTAAAATGACCTCTGGGTCAATAGCCTACTAATCTCCTATGATCCTAAAGGTCAGAGAAGTAGCAGTGTACACATTTTTACACAATCTTTCCATGGTTCTACTGTCCTTGTCAGACAGAAGCAGTTTAGTTGAAGTCAAAAGCTTGGAAGGCTTATCAGAAGAAACAGAAATTACAGAGGGATCAGCAGAACGACACTTGTAAAGAAATTTACAATCATTGGGCACCTTATAGAGCCTACCAGGTTTTTTAGCACCAGGATCCTGAGAAGCTGATGAAAATGTGTCCAACAAAACAGCAAAAACAGGAGGGAACAGCAGAAGGATTAGGAGACTCCATCTGGAGGCATGGCCAGCCTTAGGCATAGGCCAGCTAGGCAGCTACCTAGGGCGCCGCTTTAGCAGGGGTGCTTTTCCAGTATTTATTTGGTGTAGGTAGTCCAGGATGGGGGCACCTGGATGGTGTGGGAGGGCGCCTTGGAGCCCTTTTGCCTAGGGCACCAGCTGACCTAAGGCCGCTGCTGTCTGGAGGAGTTCATAACACCTCTTCTGAACATCAGAAACATGGGTGCAATCCCACTTAAAAAACTGCATCATATGAGAGACAGGAATTCCCAAAGGAAATCTCCTCAAAAGGAGAGTCTGGACTGAGAGCCCTCCTCGTCCGCCTCAGAACCATAATGCAAAGGTGAGGGAATATGGTGGAAATAGGCTAAAGACTCTTCATCAGAGTCTAGGTCATCATCGGAAGACTCCTGCTCCCTAGGCCACTTAAGAGTAGAGGACCAAAGGGGGGCCAGGAACAGAGACTCCCTGAGGGGGCTTCAAAGCCATGAGAGCATTAAACAACCCCTGTGTAAAATCCTGCCATTCATGCTGAAGATCCTTAGGAGTAGAGGAAATATGCTTTGTCTTCTGCTTCTTCTTTAAAAGGACATCTGCCATAAACATGTTAGGAGGTTTGGACCCCTGCCAATAATCAATATAGTGGGAATCTCCTCCCTAACAAGAATCTGCAGAACACTCCCCTGTCCCTCAGAAATTATCAGTTGTGCTTCCCCCTGAATATCCCAAATGGATGCCTGCAGAGCCTTCGAGGATGTGTGAGAAGCTAGAAGCCAGATGCATTCCAGCCTCCAAAGAGGTCATGGCAGAGTAATCCAAAGGACAAACCGAGCGATCCTCTGTTTTCACCAACCTCGACAGAGACATCTGGGGGAGGCAATACAGCAGTAGAATCCAAACAAATGTTTTTGGCCTTCTTCTTAGCAGACAGCTAACCCCTGGCTGGGATAATTTTGCCACTGTACCCTGCACCAGGTAGGTGGATAAGGAGGAGAATCAACTATGAAGAGTTTTTATGGGCAAATGCCTGAAAAATAGGGCATGGCGTATGGTCGTGAGAAGCACCTAAGAAAAACAAACACTGCTCATGATGGTCCTTATGGGGAGTCTGTCTCCCACACGGTTATTTTCCCTTTCAGGATGACACATAACTTAACAACAAAACAAAAAAGCAAGAAAAGAAGAAAAACCCCAATGGGGCACTAAACCAAAACGTCTTGGTAAACAGCAGACAAAGGAGAGTGCAGAATGATGATCAAAGATGACGTTCTGACTGGTAAATCACCTTTATGACCTAACACCATGAGCAGGGAGCATGTGTGTGGTGTACAACGTCCCTATTACAACCTATGGCTTTGGTACACTGACTGGACATCAGGCTCCCCTTGGCAGGGGATCCCTAATGTAAGGAATACTGCAACAGTGATACTGAAGTACATTGCTAATGTACTTCTTTTCTTCTGACCACACATTAGAAATACAATTCTGAAACTACGCAGTGTCTGTACAAACAGAAGGGTTAATGCTTACTGCATCTTGCTAAAGCTTACATATACCTCAATAAACATGAGACACAGAGACAGTGCTACGCTGCTTCTTTACTGAACCTTTGCATAGAACTGTTGGTCCCCAACCCAGCATGACTCATACCCCATATTAGTTCTAATTCTTAAAGGTATACTACTGCGCATGAACTCCACCAGTATAACAAACTTAGAACCACAAATAACCAATGAATCACTTTCAAAACAGAGACTACTTTAATGGTTAAGCACTTTCATTCATAAGAACTTCATCAGAACCATGTTAAAGTTAATAACACACCCATTTATACCCCTGATGTAAAATCACATGTTACAATTTCACCAATACATTTCAAATGAAACAACTTTGTGCAGTAACCCATTACATACCATAAAACTTCAATTTTAACAGAGAACTAATTGAACAAGAATCATTCAAACCTGGGTGGTTGCAAGCATTTAAAATCATCTGCCATTTTAATTCATTCTTTTCCAAATGTTCTTCTATGAACCACCCTTGTCCATCCATTTTAATGCATTCAAAATCATAAAATTAAAAGTATGTTGTTCAACATGTCTATATAAAGCATTTGTGTGTTTTTGATTTCTTATGTCTAAAATATGCTTATACACCCTTCTTTAAAACAGCAGGAAAGAAGTAACACATAATTATAAAAACAGTTTCATTATTACATTTACTGTGGATAGTTAACATATATATGATGTGCTATGTCGGGCGCTAGGATCCGCCACATAACACAAGCACTCAGGTCACTCCAAGGCAAGTACAAATATGACTCAGTCATTGTCCATGCTGGTGTGAATGACCTGAGACGTACCTCCCTGGACTACATGAAAAGAGACATAGAAGAGCTCTCTGAGCATGTAGCCCAGACCGGTATGACCCTGACCTTGAGTAGCATCTTACCCTCACCAAGAATGATGCCACAATATGAAGACAAGATGATCAATTTCAACAATTGGCTTAAGTGTTGGTGTCATTCAAAGGGGATCCAATGCCTGTCAGCCTGGGATGACATGCTCAACAAGCCACGATGCTTCGCTAGGGACGGCTTGCACCTGTCACCCCTGGGCTTTCGGATATTGGCAAAGGCTCTTGCTACCCCCATTGTGCCTTTTTTAGGCAAGGCTCAAAAGACAAACCCACCTCCATAGGTATCACAAGGGATAAGAAACTAAGAGTAATGCTACTCAATGCCAGAAGTCTAAACCTCAAGATGCACTTTCGAAGCTCTCCTTAGCATGGAGAACATCGATATCTGTGCAGTAACAGAAACCTGGTTCAGGGCTCCCGAGAGCACCCCAGCACTACCAGGTTATACCTCATACCATGCTTTTCGGCCCAAAACTTGGACTGAACCAGAAAAGGAGGGGGAGTATCAATATTCACAAAGATACCCACACCTCCAGGTTGGTGGCACAGCACGAAGCATCAGAGACTATCCATGTGCAACTAACTGTGGGTAAAACTGCCTTCCAGTTTATAGCCTGCTACAGACCACCCTCCCAAACACAGGAACCCCACTTGGCCTTCCTGAGAATACTGGAAAATATGAAGGTCTCTCCAAACACCATTATACTGGGTGACTTCAACTACCCAAACATAGACTGGGAGCATTACTCTAGCTCCAACATCCTAGCCCAAAGGTTCCTAGAATTTATAAACTCAAATGCTATGGAACAACTTGTTACCACTCCCACAAGAGAGGAAAACATACTGGACCTGATCATCACCAACATGGGGACACTATGCTCCAGACCAGAAGTGTATCCCTCACTGGTAAGATCAGACCATAAACTAATCTCACTGGATATTCACATCCCGACCCCACCCCCTGCCCAGAAAACCACAGTGAAAAACTTCTCTAAAGCAAATTTCACACGCCTCAAAACTGATGCGAAATCCTTCAAAGCCCCCGGGCCTGTGGAAAATATGGCCCAGACCGCAGAATCCTTTATAAACACATTCTATGAACACCTTCAGGAATGCATGGATCATGCAATCCCAAATAAAACCAAGACCCAATCCTCCAAAGGCAGACGTCCTGTCTGGTGGACCCCAGCCATAAACAAACTATACAATAGAAGGAGGAAGCTACTACATGATAGAGCAAAATCCCAAAAAGGGAAGGCATCTCTGATCAGTATTAGCAAAAAACTACAGGCACTCATAAAATCGTCTAAGGCCAGCTTCGAGAGAAAAATTGCACAGGACACTAAGGATAATCACAAGGCTTTCTTTAGTTATGTTAGGAACCTGGGTGGGAATTCCCAGATATGCTCAGAATTAGTCCAAAATGACAAAAATACACCGAGCCCACAGACATTGCCAACATCCTAGCTGACAGGTTCAGTGCAAACTTCTCCCTCTCCCCACCAAAAGGGCAAATATCTATCCCAACAGAGTGCTGCCCCTTACATCTCAGATGCTCAGGTAAGAGCCACCCTCTCCAAAGCAAAAACACAGCATCAATGGGACCAGATGGTGTCCCGGCTGCCCTACATGAACTCCAAGAAGAGCTAAACCCAAACATAAAACTACTGTTCAATCTTAGCCTTACTACAGGATATGTACCCAAAGAGTGGCGTGCAGCAACAGTGGTCCCTCTCCACAAAGGTGGTGCCTCAACGGATCCTGGAAACTATCGCCCATAAGCCTGACTAGCTTGGTCTGCAAAGCTATGGAAAGGATCATCATGGACCTCATAAATAAAGATATTGGGGACCTACAGACACTGGATCCTACCCAGTTTGGCTTTGTTAAGGGCAGATCCTGCCTCTTAAACCTGGTTGATTTCTTTGAAACAGTCACCAAGGCCATTGACGAGGGAAGGTGGTCCACACAGCCTACCTGGACCTCGCAAAGCCTTCGATACAATACCCACTGGCATTATAGATAAGCTCACCAGCTTAAATATAAACCCCTATGTCACTAGATGGGTTGCAAACTGGCTCAAGGACAGAACCCACATGGTTAGAATTGCTGGAGCCATGTCAGACTCCAAACCAGTTACAAGTGGCATCCCACAAGGCTCAGTCCTGGGACCTCTCTTGTTCGGTATATATTTCTCGGTACAGGCCAACACAGAAGGACTGTGGCTGACCAAGTTTGCAGATGACTGCAAACTGGGAGCCATAATCAACTCTCCAGCCAACACAAGCATCCTCCAAAAGGGCCTCATAGAAACAGACAACTGGTGCCAGAGCCATGGCCTCAAGCTAAACGCCAAAAGTGTATAGTCATCCCCTTTGGCAAAACAAAGTGCCCACAAATTACCACATAGGTGGTAATCCATTAAGTACAGAAGAAGTCATTAGGGACCTGGGGACCCAAGTTGATAGCAATCTCTCATTTGACAACCACGTGGCCAAAGTGGTTAGAAAAACATTTTATATAGCCCACCTAATCATGAAGGGATTCACATCTAGATCAGGGAGGTCATCGTGCCTCTTTACTCATCCCTCATCAGGCCCATAATTGAGTACAATGCCCTTTTGGGATGTACCTTACCAGACACCTGCAGCAACTGGAAAGACCCCAAAAGTACCTCACCAAGAGGATCAAAGGGCTCAAACAGATGCCATATGCTGCCCGGTTAAAGAAACTCCAGCTCTACTCAGTGGCATACCGCCTGCTCAGAGGCGATCTGTGCCTGACGTATAAAGCCATGTCCAACCCAGAATTAATGGACATGCTGCACCTCAGAAAATCCAAATCCCATCGAGCTATGCGCCCGAGAGACTTGAACCTCAGCACTGAAATAAATAGGACATGCTGGAGGGACAGATTCATAACCCAGAGGCTCCCTTCACTCTGGAATAAAATCCCAGTCCAGGTTAGGCAGAGTCCCACATTGACTCTCTTCAAGAGGAATCTTGATGAGTGGATGGGAGATCGTAGGTTTACCCCGGCTATCACTTCTGTGTCACTGTTAGACAGAGGCACAGTATACTAACCTCAAAAAACGCATAGGAAAATTAATTTAAAATGGGTGGCGAAAGCCAAACACACTCTGGCTAGGCTTATAAATGCCCTAGGGCAGATAGCCTAGTATGAACCTATGTAAAAACTGGAGTATTGTTTTCATTGAAACTGAATTCATCGGGAAATTGGGTGTCAAACCAGTCATGGTACACAAAAAAGGAAATTCCATAAAAAATATTTTAGAAAAAAGACATGTTGGGGGAACCAGTGGCACTGCTGGCACCAGAAAATGTGGCCATTGTTCTATTCGTCAATACGTCAACAGTAGTGATTCATTCACTATCAATGGCCACACTTATTACATTAAATGTCGGTTTACTTGCAACACTGTTGGCATAGTATATTTAGCTCAGTGTAATTCCTGTATGGCTTTTTATGTAGGTAAAAGCAAGAGACATTTTAAAAGATATATGTTTTATGTAAGGAAAAGGAAGTATTACTTACATGGCAAGTATAAAGTACAGTTTTGTACCTACCATAAATGTAGATGTTCGAGTGTAGACACTGCTGCAGTCATTACACTTGGGTTATCCTGCCGTGAGGCGGTCCCGCAGTTGGCCAGAGTTCCAAAGTCTTGGTCCAGCGTCGGTTGCTGTCACCTCCTCCCTGACGTCAATGCGACAGGGGTATATAAGATGCTGCCAACGCCATTTTCTTCAGTTTTTGTTGCCCCAGATGTCAGGTGCCTCTAAATATGTAGGCAATTCCAATTGCTAATAAAACATACATAAGAAAAGCAATAAACAACTTACAGCTACCAGCAAATACTCCCCATAGGTAGTAAGGGTAGAAGACATAGGTACGTATCAGCCAGTAAGAGGGGAAGGAGGGAAGGTAACCTGGACTGCAGCAGTGTCTACACTCGAACATCTACATTTATGGTAGGTACAAAAAGTATAGTTTTGTACCTACCATAAATGTAGATGTTAGAGTGTATACCTTGCTGCAGTCATCACACTTGGGTTATCCTGCCCTCAGGCGGTCCTGCAGTCGGCCCAAATTCCAAAGTGTTGGTCCGGCGTCGGTTGCTGTCGCTTCTTCCCTGACGTCAGAGCGCCAGGGGTATATCAGAGGCATCAGACACCATTTTCTTCAGTTTTTCTTGCCCAAGATGTCAGGTGCCCCGAATAGGTAGGCAAAATAAATAAAATAAATATATATATATATATATATATATATATATATATATATACATATACATATACATACATAAAGCTATATGGAAACAATAAAACAAAACCCTTAGGCACAAGCAAATACACCACAGAGGTAGTATAGAATAGAGTAGTAGAGATAAGTTCAGCTAGTTCAGAGGGGATGGAGGGAGGGTAACCTGGACTGCAGCAGGGTATACACTCGAACATCTACATTTATGGTAGGTACAAAACTGTACTATGTTCATCGTGTTACCCTGCTGCAGTCATCACACTTGGGTAGAATCCCAAAGCTAAGGATGGGAGGTGGAGTCAAACAGGGTTAGAGGAGGCTAGAAGGCCTTGCAAAACTGCAGTGGCAAAGCCAGCTCTAGTCTCAGAGTAAAGTGGTAAGTGGTAATGTTTGGTGAAGGTGTGTACTGAACTCCAAGTTGCAGCTTCCAGAATATCCTTGGTTGGCACCCCCCCCCCCGAGGAAGGCTGTAGATGTAGCTGATGCCCTGGTAGAGTGGGGCCTTATGGTAGCAGGAACTGGTTTTCCATGGTGGGTGTAGTAAAAATGTATGCAATGTCCTATCCATTTGGAAATGGTTTGTTTTGAGATAGCCTTTCCTTGTGATGCTGTAGCATAGTATACAAAAAGCTGGTCAGATTTTCTGAAAACCTTAGTTTTATCCAAGTAGTAACGTAGCTGCCTGTGAATGTCCAAGGAATGCAGGAGTCTTTCTCCTTTGTTCTGTGGATTTGGAAAGAAGGTGGGTAAATGGATGGTTTGATTTAGAGCCACACTGGATACCACCTTAGGCATAAAGGAGGGGTTAGTTCATAGAGAAACTCTGTCTTGATGAAAAATGAGGAAAGGCTCTACTGCCATTAGTGCCTGAAGCTCTGAAACTCTTCTAGCTGAAGTGATTGCTAGCAGCAGGGCAGTCTTCCATGATATAAACTTTAAGTCAGCTGAGAACGCTGGCTCAAAAGGAGGTAGTGTGAGTTTTTCCAGAACAAAGTTGAGGTCCCAAGTAGGTGTTGGTGCTCTCTTGGGACGCCTAATGTTCTTGCCCCCTCTGAGAAACTGCCTTAAGAGTGGATGTGAAAATAAGGGAGGATCCGTGTTGTAGTGAGCAGAAATGGCTGAGGCGTGGATTTTAATAGATGAAAAAGAAAGCCCTTTGTGTAACATCTCAGTTAGATATTGCAGAATCTGAGGTATGTCAGGCTGAAGGGTACTTTGGCCTTTAGCTTGGTTCCAGGCGCAAAACCTTTTCCATTTGTCTGAGTAGGCTTTCCTGGTGCTGTCCTGGCCTCCAGAATAACTTCCATAACAGCTTGTGAGAGAGGAGCTGGCTGGTGGTTTAGGTGATTTGCCATGCAGCCAAGTTTAAGGTTTTGAGCTGGCTGTGTTGAATCTTATTGTCTTGCTGTGTGAGCAGGTGGGTAATTTGTGGGAGAATCCATGGTGGGCACTGGGCCATATTCCTTAATAGTGGGTACCAGTGCTGGCGTGGCCAGTCTGGGGCAATGAGTATCATTCGGGGTCTCTCCATCCTGACTTTCAGTAGTATCTTTGTGAGAAGGGGTAGTGAAGGAAAGGCATATACTGTTAGCATTTTCCAACTGAATGAGAGTGCGTCCACTTTCCAAGCTTGATGGTAAAAAGTCCTTGTGCAAAACTTTGTTAGCTGACAGTTTTGAGGGCTGGCAAACAGATCTATGTCTGGGAGGCCCCATTTTTGAGTTATCACTGCGAATACTTGTGGATCCAGTTTCCACTCGTGGGGATCCATGATGTTTCTGCTTAGGTCGTCTGCCAATGTGTTCTTTTTTCCTGGCAGGAATTGAGCTTGTAATTGAACTTGTTAAGTCAGTGCTGTGTTCCACAAGGTCATTGCTTGCCTGCATAGAGGGTAGGAGTGTGTACCCCCTTGTTTGTTTATGTACCACATTACTGTGGTGTTGTCTATCCTTATGATAAGCTGCCCTGGATGCAAGAGGTCCTTGAAGGCTGTCAGAGCATTTTGTACAGCTAGCATTTCTTTTTGATTGATGTGCAGATTCCATTGATCTGCTGTCCATAAGCCTTGAACGCACTGTCCTGCCATGTGTGCCCCCAGGCATAGTCCGATGCATCTGTTGTCATAGTTTGCCTGGCTGGGGCTAGGGTGAAAGGCTGACCCTTGTTGAGGTGACAAGCCTGTGACCACCACAGAAACTCCTGTTGAAGGCAGGGAATGAGATTTATCATTGTTTCCAAGCTGTGGCTGTGTTGAGTCCATACACTTTTTAGGTACCATTGTAATTTCCTCATATGCAGTTTTGCAAATGGTATTAGTAGTATTCAAGATGCCATGAAGCCCAAGGCCTGCAGAATTTTTCTTGCAGGGAGTTGGGTCTTTGTTGCCATTGTTCTGAAGTATTGAGTTAATTGTAGTTGTTTGTCTGGCGTCAGATAAGCCATCTGGGCCGTTGTATTCAAGCTGGCACCCAGGAATGTCATATTTTGTAAGGGCACTAGTTTTGATTTCTTTTCGTTTACTGTGTAGCCTAGGCAACTTAGAAGATGTCTTACAAAAGCCAGGTGTTGTAAGAGAATGTCCTTGCTTTCTGCTTGGATGAGACAGTCATCCAGGTATGGGTATATTTGAATTCCTCTCTGTCTGCAGTATGCAATTACTGGTGCCAGGCATTTTGTGAAGACCCTGGGCACAGTAGATAAGCCAAAGGGCAGTGCAGAGAATTGGTAATGGGTTGAACCTGCAATGAAACGGAGGTATCTACTGCAATTTTGTCTGATAGGGACATGCAGGTATGCCTCCTTGAGGTCCAACGTTACTAGCCAAGCTTTCTTGCCCAACATGGGAAGAAGCTGCTGTAGTGTTAGCATCTTGAATTGGGGTACTTGCAAGAAGGTGTTTAAAATTGAAAGGTCCAGAATGGGTCTCCAAGCATTGTCCTTTCTGAGGAGTAGAAAGAGCCTTGAGTAAAATCCTTGGCCTTGCTCCTGTGTAGGTACCAGTTGAATGGCTCTGATGTCCATGAGAGCTGTAATTTGTTTTTGTGCCTCTGCCCATTGATTTTGTGGCAGGTTTGGCATTCCTTTTATCCTTGGCAAGGTGTGGAAATGGAATCTGTATCCATGTGAGATAATGTCTAGGACCCATTTGTCCTTTGTGACGATGCACCAGTTGTCTGCAAAAAGTGCTAATTTTCCTCCCAAGGGAGCTGCCAAGAGGGTTTTGCTTGGCAGTTTGCCTTCTAGTGGTTTGGGGCCTGTCTTCTCCTCCCTTCTGTGCTGTAGTGCCCCATTGGTGAGGTTTGTAAGGGATTTGTGCTTGTCCTCTGCCCCTTGGGTGCCTGTATTTACCCCTCTGTGGTCTGTCAGAAGCTGGAAAGGACCAATTTTTTGTTGGCCAATTTCTGCTGAAGTGTGGGGGCTGTACCTGTAAGAAATCTTTGACCGTCTGCATAGATTTTGCCTTATCCTCCATTTTCTTTAAAACCTCCTCTGCTTTAACCCCAAATAAAACATCCTGCTGTAAGGGTGCATCCAGTAACTTTGCTTTAACATGATCAGGCAGAGATTGTTCCTTTAACCAAGCATGCCTATGTATAACAGACCCAGTAACAGCTGCTCTAGAGGAAGCTTCCAAGGCATCAAAACCACATTGTAAACTATGCTTGCCCACCTGTTCAGCTGCATGCAACAGATCTTGCATTTCCTTGAATTCAGACTGTTGAGGATGCGTGCCCATCTTTTGTTTTATTTGGGACATTAGGAATTGCTGGTATTTAAGCATGTGAAATTGACAATTTAGTGCTCTCATAGCTAGAGTAGCTGAGGTGTAAACCTTCTTCCCCCACCTATCTAGTGCTCTGGAGTCCCTTTCAGAGGGTACAGGATTTTTAGCCATAGAAGCCTTAGCCCTTTTGGGACCCTGGGAGATTGTCTCTGGATCAGCAGCAGGGCTTTTGTAAAGGAATTTGTGAGAGTCAGGCACTCTATAGTATCTATCTGGTTTGGCTGGAGCAGGAGGCAGAGAATCTGGATTTAGACTAGATTCTAAGAAGACATCATCCACTATGTCCAAAACTGGGGGGATAGCAAGTGATCTGTGCTGGGGGAGTAAAAGAAACTCTCTGAGCCTTTTCTTTGAGTCAGAGTAGTCCTGACCTTCCCAGTGGAAATGTTCCCTCATGGTGTGTAAGGTTTCCCCAAAGGAGTAATCTTCAGGGGGAGAAGCTGAGGGAATGGAGTCTTCAGCATCAGAATCTTCATAAGGGGGGAAGGAGTAATCCTGTTCCTCAGAGGAGCCTGAGGAAACAGACACCTGATCAGAGGAGGCATAATCCTCCTCTTGTCTAGGCCTTTTGTCGGGGGGGGGGGTTGGGAACCCCTGATCAAAGAAATCAAATCTTCAGCCATTTTAATCATCTGTTTCTTAGGCATACGGCCTTGACCTGGAGACTGAAGTGTAGGCTTTTTTGGTTTTAGAGGAGTCTTAAGCTTAGCGTAAGATTTTATGGTGAGGGTAGTCGGTCTGAAGACACCTTCAGAAACCGAAGGTGTTTCTGCAGCACCGGCTTCCCCTACTGCAATGTCGTCGGTAGGGCCTAAGGAAAATGGCTGCGTCGGCCTAGAACTCTCTGCTGGGGGATCCGATGCGGTCTGGAGATCCAATTCAGCGGTAGCCAGGGGCTGTGTAGGCGCCTCACTGAAAACCGGAGAACCGGCGACCGGGCCAGCTGAGGCCTCGGAGTTTGGCTTGTGTCTAGGCTGCCTGTCCTTATCCTTGTGTTTTTTATGCACGCCGGTAGTCGGTTGCTCCGACGGCATAGTGTAATTAAATTTTCTACCGAAGTAGTGTTGTGCGAAATCAAAGCAACGCTTTATAGTTTGCTTATTGAACCTAGCACAAAACAGACAACCAGTGACGTCGTGGTCTGGGCCTAGGCAAGGTATACAAAAAGAATGAAAGTCCTTATGAGGTATTTGCTTCCCACAAGAAATGTAATTGTTAACTTTTTCTGACATCGGACTGAGGCAAGAAAAGGTTTCCCAACGGGGTACTTAGCTTTGAAGACTTCGGACTGAAACTCGATTAGAAAATCTCAGGTGTCGGCCGACCGGCACTTGCGAACTGCTTCTGCTTCGGGCACCGAGCGGCAAGAAAGACTGAAGAAAATGGCGTTGGATGCCTCTGATATACCCCTGGCGCTCTGATGTCAGGGAAGAAGCGACAGCAACCGACTCTGGACCAAGACTTTGGAATTCGGGCCGACTGCGGGACCGCCTGACGGCAGGATAACCCAAGTGTGATGACTACAGCAGGGTAACACGATGAACATCTGTACTAAGTTCATCGTGTAACACTGCTGCAGTCATTACACTTGGGTGGAATCCCAAAGCTGAGGAGGGGTGGCTAGTCCTATAAGGCATTAGGGGTGGCTATAAGGCCCTGCAGCACTGCAGTGGCGAAGCCAGCTCTGGATTTAGAGTATAGAGGCAGATGGTATTGCTTGGTGAAGGTGTGTACAGAACTCCAAGTTGCTGCTTCCAAAATATCCTTGGTAGGTACTCCCCTGAGGTAGGCAGTTGAAGTGGCTGTTGCCCTGGTTGAGTGAGATCTAATGCTGCTAGGTACAGGTTTTCCACGGTATGTGTAGCAGAAATGTATACAATGTCCTATCCATTTTGAAATAATCTGTTTTGAAATGGCTTTTCCCTGTGCTCCTGCAGCATATGCTACCAATAATTGCTCAGATTTTCTGAAAGCTTTGGTTTTGTCCACGTAGAAGCGTAACTGCCTGTGAATGTCCAAATAGTGCAGTAGTCTCTCCCCTTTATTTTGTGGTTTAGGATAAAAAGTTAGCAGGTGAATAGTTTGGTTTAGAGCCACACTGGATACCACCTTTGGCATAAAAGTAGGGTTAGTCCGTAAAGACACCCTGTCCTGGTGGAAAATGAGGAAAGGTTCCACTGCCATTAGTGCCTGTAATTTTGAAACTCTTTGTGCTGATGTTATTGCCAGGAGCGGAGCAGTTTACCAAGAGATACATTTTAATTCTGCTGTGTTGGCTGGCTCAAAAGGAGGTAAAGTTAGCTTTTCCAAAACAAAGTTGAGGTCCCAAGTTGGAGTAGGTGCTCTACGAGGCGGTCTTATGTTTTTAGCCCCTCTGAGGTACTGTTTTAACAGAGGATTAGAGCAAATTGGTGGATCCGTGTTGTAATGAGCAGAGATGGCAGAGGCGTGGATCTTGATGGATGAGAAGGAGAGTCCTTTGTCCAGCATCTCAGTTAAGTATTGTAGTATCTGAGGAATGTTTGGGACAAGAGGGTCAAGGCTATGAGCTTGGTTCCAGGCACAGACTCTCTTCCATTTATCCGAATAGGCTTTCCTGGTACTAGGCCTTCTGGCCTCCAGAATGACATCCATAACAGCTTTGGAGAGAGGCATTGCTTGCTTGACCAAGGAATCTTCCATGCAGCTAGCTTTAAGGTCTTTAGCTGGCTGTGTAGTATTTGTTTGTTATGTTGAGTCAGCAGATGTGGGATTTGAGGCAAAATCCAGGGTGGTTCTTGTGCTAAGCTCCTTAAGATTGGGTACCAGTGCTGGCGTGGCCAGTCTGGTGCAATCAGGATCATCTTTGGCTCTTCCTGCCTGTTTTTATGAGTACCTTTGGCAGGAGAGGTAGTGGTGGGAAAGCGTATAATTGTAGGTTCTCCCAGCTGAATGAGAGGGCATCCACTTTCCATGCTTGTGGATGGTAACTCCTTGCGCAGAATTTTTGTAGCTGGCAGTTTATTGAGGATGCAAACAGATCTATGTCCGGGCTCCACCATTTCTGTGTTATCATTCTGAATATTTGTGGATTCAACTCCCATTTGTGGGGATCCATGATGTTTCTGCTTAAGTCGTCTGCCAGAGTGTTTTTCTCTCCTGGCAGGAATTGCGCTTGCAGATGAACTTGAAGGTTTATAGCTGTGTTCCATAAGGTCATAGCTTGTCTGCATAGGGGGTAGGAGTGAGTGCCCCCTTGCTTGTTTATGTACCACATAACTGTGGTGTTGTCTGTCTTTAGTAGTAGCTGTCCTGGATGCAGCAGGTTCTTGAAAGCTATAAGCGCATTTTGTACAGCTAGCATCTCTTTTTGATTGACGTGAAGATGTCTTTGTTCTGCGGTCCACGTTCCCTGAATACATTTGCCTGCCATGTGTGCTCCCCAGGCGTAATCCGATGCATCTGTTGTCAGTGTTTGCCTGGCTGTGGGTTGTGTAAAAGGCTGTCCCTTGTTGAGGTGACAAGCTTGAGCCCACTACTGAAACTCCTGTTGAAGGCAAGGGGATTAGTGGTATAACTGTTTCCAAACTTTGACAGTGTTGAGACCATACATTCTTTAGGTACCATTGTAGTTTCCTCATATGCAGTCTGGCATATGGAATTAGTAGTATGCAGGATGCCATGTAACCCAAGGCCTGCAGAATTTTTCTTGCAGGGAGCTGGGTCTTTGTTGCCATCAATTGAAAGTACTGAGTCAGATGTCCTTGTTTGTCTGGCGTGAGATAAGCCATCTGGGCCGTTGTGTTCAAGCTGGCACCCAGGAATATAATCTCTTGTGAGGGCACTAGTTTTGATTTCTTTTCGTTTACTGTGTACCCCAGGCAACTTAATAACTTTTTTACAAACGCCAGATGCTTTAGAAGAATGTCCTTGCTATCTGCTTGAATCAGGCAGTCGTCCAGGTACAGATAAATTTGAATTCCTTTCTGTCTGCAAAATGCAATTACTGGTGCCAGGCACTTTGTGAAGACCCTGGGCGCAGTAGATAAGCCAAAGGGCAGTGCAGAGAATTGGTAGTGCATTGAACCAGCTATGAATCTGAGGCATCTTCTGCAGTTTTGTCTGACAGGGACATGCAGGTATGTCTCTTTGAGGTCCAAAGTCACGAGCCAAGCTTTCTTGCCCAGCATGGGAAGAAGTTGCTGTAATGTTAACATTTTGAATTTCGGAACATCCAGATAAGTGTTTAGAGATGAAAGATCCAGAATGGGCCTCCAGGCTTTGTCCTTTCTGGGTACCAGAAAGAGTCTTGAGTAAAATCCTTGTCCTTGCTCCTGTGATGGTACCTTTTGAATAGCTCTCATATCCATGAGTGCTGTAATTTGTTTTTGAGCCTCTCCCCATTGATATGGTGGAAGAGTTGGCATTCCTTTTAACCTTGGCAGAGTGTGAAAGTGGAACCTGTAACCTTGAAATACAATGTTGAGAACCCGTTTGTCTTTGGTGATCATTTGCCAACTGTGGTAGAAGAGTGCCAGTTTTCCTCCCAAGGGGGCTGCCAAGAAGGATTTGTTTGGCAGCTCTAGTGGGAAGTCATTGGAGCTGTTTTTTATATGGTTGTGGCCTGTCTTCCCCTTCTTTCTGGCCTGATGCATCCCACTGTCGAGGCCTGTAAGGACCTTGTGTTTGACCTCTACCTCTTGGATATCTCTGTATCTTCCCCTTTGAGTTCTGTCTGTAATTGGAAAGGACCAATTCTTAGTTGGACAGTTTCTGCTAAATCTAGGAGGCTGAACCTGTAAGAAATCCTTCACCGTTTGCATAGATTTTGGCTTATCCTCCATTTTCTTTAGTACCTCTTCTGCCTTAACTCCAAATAACACATCCTGCTGCAAAGGTGCATCCAATAATTTTGCTTTAACATGATCTGGTAACGTATGTTCTTTTAACCAAGCATGTCTTCTAATGGCAGGGCCTGTAACTGCTGCTCCGCAGGAGGCCTCTAGAGAATGAAAACCACATTGCAAAGTATGCTTTCCCACTTGTTCAGCTGCATGCAATAAATCCTGTATGTCTTTAAAATTAGGAGGATCTGATTCTGGAAGCATTTTTTGTTTTAACTGAGACAGTAAAAATTGCTGATATTTTAGCATGTGAAACTGGCAATTTAAGGCTCTCATTACTAAAGTTGCAGACGTATATACTTTCTTTCCTCATCTGTCTAATACTCTGGAATCTCTGTCAGAGGGAACCGGATTCTTGGCTGATGAGGCCTTAACTCCTTTGGGTTCCTGAGAAATAGTTTCAAGGTCAGCTACAGGGCTTTTATACAGAAATGTATGTGAGTCAGGGACTCTGTAGTATCTGTCAGGTTTAACAGGGGCTGGAGGTAAGGAATCAGGATTTAAGCTGGATTCATTATACACATCATCCACAATATCTAACACTGGCAGAATAGCAAGGGGTCTGTGTTGAAGTAATAAAAGGAAGTCTCTGAGCCTTTTCTTGGATTCTGAGTAATCCTGGCCTTCCCAGTGGAAATGCTCCCTCATGGTATGAAGGGTTTCCCCAAAGGAGTAGTCCTCAGGTGGTGAGGCTGATGGAATTGATTCCTCAGCATCAGAATCCTCATAAGGGGGTAAAGAGTATCCTAGGTCTGAGGATGAATCAGAAGAGATGGACACCTGGTCGGATGAGTCACAGTCTGCATCCTGTCTAGGCCTTTTATCAGGAGGGGGATGGGACCCCCTGATCAGAGTAATTAGGTCTTCGGCCATTTTGAGCATTTGTTTCTTAGGCATGGAGGCCTGTCCTGGAGAATGCTGTATTTGTTTCTTTGACTTTAAAAGAGGCTTAGACTTAGCTGAGGGTTTAATGCTTAACTGAGTAGGTCTGAAGACACCGTCTGTAGCTGTGGGTTGCTCAGCTACTCCGGATCCCTCTGAAAGATTAGTCTCGGTAGGCTGAAGAGCTTGTGCGTCCGAAGGCCCAGCCATCTCCACGTGGAAGTCAGAGGCGGCTTGTGGTTCTACAGAAGCGGTCGTCAGGGGCTGCGAAGGCACCTCGCTGAAAACAGGAGAACCGGTGACTGGCCTAGAAGAGGCTTCGTCGTCAGTTTTGGGCCTCGGATGCCTATCCTTGTCTTTGCGTTTTTTGTGTATTCCAGTAGTCGGACATTCCGACAGCATGGTATAATTGAATTTTCTACCAAAATAATGTCGGGCAAAATCAAACCGACGTTTAACAGTGCGCTTGTTAAACCTAGCACAAAACCGACAACCAGAAACGTCGTGGTCAGGGCCTAGGCATGGGATACAATAGGAATGGAAATCCTTATGAGGTATTTGCTTCCCACAAGAAATACAGTTATTAACTTTTACTGACATCGGTCTGAGGCAAGAAAAAGTTTCCCCAATGGGGTACTTAGCTTTATAGAAGACTTCGGTTCTGGATTCGGAATGAAAATCTCAGGAGACGGCCGACCGGCACTTGCGAACTGCTTTTGCTTCGGGCACCGCGCGGCAAGAAAGACTGAAGAAAATGGCGTTGGCTGCATCTTATATACCCCTGTCGCACTGACATCAGGGAGGAGGCGACAGCAACCGATGCTGGACCAAGACTTTGGAATTCTGGCCGACTGCTGGACCGCCTGACGGCAGGATAACCCAAGTGTAATGACTACAGCAGTGTAACACGATGAACATCTGCAAATCTAAAGCGGTAGTATACCTAGCCACGTGCAATTCATGCCTAATATTCTATATAGGGAAAAAAGAAAGACAGTTTAGCCAAAGAATATATGAACATGAATTGGCCATTAAGGAAAAACAAGTCTAATAATGCACTAGCTAAACATATTAGGAATACAAAGATCACCAGTTCTCTTTCATGGCAATTGACCATGTAGAAATAGAGGACAGAAGACCTTAGGATTTGTATTTAGAATTAAAAGAATTAAAATGGCAAATTAATACACAAGCTGATATGTGGCCTGGTATAAATGAGCGGAGCACAATTACCCCTATATTAAAATTAAAGGCATTACAAAGGAATAAAATTATATGACATGGTGAAATCACTATATCTTTCTTTGAAATAATTTTGGATCTCTTGTATGCCATTATTTAATAGCTTGCTTTCTTTTTATTGCATTTTTAATGTATTTTATATAATGCATACAAAATATTCTTTTAACATTTTTAAAATATATATTTTTTGTCTAGTAGTTAAACTTAATAATGAAGTGTTTATAGTACTATATTTAAATTGTTACATATTTTGTATGAATGTCACTAAGGTCATTAATATCAATAATAGAATATTTATTCAAGTTTTTAGTATTAACACAGATTTTACATATATAATATATATATTTTCTAACATTTTATAATATATTTATTAACTTTTTCATATTATTGTTTAATATATTCATTTTTAAGTCCCTTCAATACTTGTGCATTCATGGTTTTATCCAATAGGTACATTTTGCACTTTGATTATTGCTTTTACTTATTTATTCTCTATATATTTTTAAGGTTTTTTTTTGGTTAAGGAAGATTAATTGTGAGCAGGTGGTTTTAATTTAGTATTAACTACACTGTAGTCACTACCATGCGCTGGGTCAAATGGCTTAGTAGATGCAAATCAAAAAATCCACAAAAAAGGCAGTCTTAACTATCAACTTGTAAAAACCACCAAAAACTGTAGATATAAAAATCAGGCAGTTTAATGACAAAAACTGTTAGCGCTTTCACCCGTAGGCTTCTTCAGACAGTATAAAGCATAAAACATATTCTCAGTTTAAATACACATGCAATGCTAGCGATAGGTCAAAAAACTATCACATGTTAAGAAGCAATACAGCATAGTTAAAAACACAAAGTTACATACAATGCATCTAAAACGGCATTCAAGAGCTAAACATGAACCCATTGAAACACGATACAAAATGCATTAAATGCAGATACTACATAATAAAACCTCAATGAATAAAGCATCTACATTAAAAACTCATTCAACATAAATATAAACAAACATACGCTAATAAACAGAAATGCAGCTGTGTAATTCATGGGTTCATGTTTAGCGCTTGAATGCCGTTTTAGATGCATTGTATGTAACTTTGTGTTTTTAACTATGCTGTATTGCTTCTTAACATGTGATAGTTTTTTGACCTTTCGCTAGCATTGCATGTGTATTTAAACTGAGAATATGTTTTATGCTTTATACTGTCTGAAGAAGCCTACGGGTGAAAGCGCTAACAGTTTTTGTCATTAAACTGCCTGATTTTTATATCTACAGTTTTTGGTGGTTTTTACAAGTTGATAGTTAAGACTGCCTTTTTTGTGGATTTTTTGATTTGCATCTACTAAGCCATTTGACCCAGCGCATGGTAGTGACTGCAGTTTACTTTTATTTTATTTCCATTGCGATTGCTGGGTCGCTGCTCCGTTACTCTGGTGTAGTCTTTATTTTCGTATTGTATATTATTCTTTAGTATTAACTACAATTTGTTTTTGTATTAAAGGAAGTGATGTCAGTGTTTTGTAACAGTCTGAAGAAGTTTAACAGGAGTTAAATGAAAAGCACTTTACATTTCTTGTACATGTTCATTTTTTTTGGCTATTAAAGTGCCGTTTTGTGATACGACTTGGTGTGGTGTTCTTCAGCTTGGTGGCTCCTCGTTTCATTGGTTTGTCTCACCAGTAGTGGTCCGTTATTGACTGTTTGTTAGTATGTCTATTTCGCACGAATCTGAGGGTGTCATACAGCTCGAGGACAACAATGGAGGGACCGAAGGGTCAATAGGGAAACTTACAGAATTAATTATGCAGCTATCCCAGTGGGTGGATAGCCTATATGAAAAAATACAAACTGGAGGACCTAATTTTCATCCTAATGGTGCGCAGATGCTTAGGAAAGAACAGTTGTGTACACTTACCATAAATGTAGATGTTCGAGTGTATTCACTGTTGCAGTCATCACATTTGGCTTATCTGCTTGCAGTAGTCCTCAGTCAGCCTGATTATCAAAGTCTTGGGTCCTGTGTCAGTTGCTGTCTCATCTTCCATGACATCAGGGGTATAAAGCATGCAGCCAACGCCATTACATCAGTTTTTATTTCCCCAGATGTCAGGTGCCCCCCTAATGGGAAGCAATTATCTATATATACCCCTAATAATAATAATGATAATCAGGTCGACTGAGGGCTACTGCAAGCAGATAACTCAAATGTGATGACTGCAACAGTGAAAAACGAAGAACATCAGCACTACTTTTGAATTGAATGCAACATCGGTATGTCTGGGGGGGTTTCAATCTCCCTGCTCACAATCCAGCGAGTGGAAATGACCAGCGTTCACACACGAATGTTCATGGCCAGGAAGGAGCATGGATTCATAATATGGGGCAGAATTCCAGCCACATTAATGGTCGAAGAAGCGAATTACCCATGCTAAATGAATGGTTGGAATCAGCATTTGCTTTTTCTGGTGGCCAACTACAAGGTACTAATTTAACTGAAAATAAACTTAACAATTGTGACATTAAATTATCTAAATGCAGGAAACTGCAGTTAGAAAATGCATATCTCAAGGAATGCATTAAACAAAATATTATCCCAAAAGGGTTGTGTTTTTGGCGGTACCCGACTGGGCTAATTAATAATTCACCTTTTCACTTAGAACTAATGCAGCTGTTAGACAGAAGTGGAAAAGAGCTGCTTAATATTACGATAAAATACAACGAAGTAGAAATTGATGGGCTAATGAATGAACTGACAGTGTTGGATAGGGGCATTAGGGAAGACTTGTCATTTGATAACACTAAACATGAAATGTTACGTATTTATAACAGCATCGACCAGTATATTTTAAAACGCAAAACTGGTAAAATGCAAAAACTTGAAAGAAACTTGAATCAATATGCAAATGGGTTAGCATACCCAAAGCCCCCTGGAAATCAAAGAAGATACAGATACAACAATAATAATAGCAGTAGTAACATTAGTCATAATACAGTAAGAGAAACTGTTCAGCAAGCCGATTCCTTATACGATCAAAAATTCCCTGAACTCAGAAGATCTGAAAGATTAAGGAATAAAAACTCTAATTTTCATAATGAATCGGCGGGGTTTCAAGGGACCAGGCCCAAGAACAAACAATGGAGGACTTAAATCATGTAATATTGGGTATTGATGACTTGTGTGGTTTATACAACATTCAACAACCTAAAAATGTAATTAATGAAAAAGAAGAACATCTGGTAGTGAACACAAATGGAGATTTTAAGTTTTTTAACTTCTGCAAAGTTTGTGTAGATGAAGAAGTAGCAAATGTTTTATCTAAGGGAACTACCTTTGTTCCAACAAATTCCTTTAATTTCACTAACACTGATTGATATTACAAATTTTTAATGAAAATTAACTTTAGTTTAATGTATCAAGATGTTATTTACAATGTGAATACTAAGTTCAACATTAGTAGTATATATAACCCCTCTTTACACCCAAAATTAATGTTGTATGAAAAGATGTGTGAACAAGAGTTAAAGCGTTTAGACACGCTTAATACAATAAAAAATCACACGCACAACTTGAGTGAAAATGAGTTAAATATTCTGAAAAAATTGAGAGAAGACAGAATAAAAATCATGAAACCAGATAAAGGGGGTGGAGCAGTTATGTGCAAAGACATGTATAAAAACAAATTATATGAGCTATTAAACACAGATACATATGTGGAAGTGTCATTAAATGAATTTAATGGTGCTTATAGAAAACTTTATGGGCAAATCAATGACATTTTTTTAGAAAGACGTATCACCCTAGACTTATAACAACTATCTTAATATCATAACTCCCAGAATCCCAATTTTTTGGCACCCTCAAAATTCATAAAAACACGGATAAACCCCCCATGAGACCATTAGTCGATACAGGAACTCTATTACTTTGGCATGTGTGAAATATATCGATTATGAATTAAAAAAGGTCCTGGAGAAAGAGGAACAGATTTGTAAAGTCTCCTGGACCTTTTTAGAGCATATGAATAATGCTGAGTTTAACCATAATGACATTCTAGTCACTATAGATTATGTGATTGATACACAGTGATTCCACAAAATATAGGGCTAGAATGGGTTAAAGAGATGCTCATACATCATCATATGACACATGACTTAGTTAACTTAATCATGGAATTATTGGAAATAGTATTAAGTAATCATTTTATAACTTTTAACAAAATATTTTTTGCAGAAAAAAGGTATTGCTATGGGGTCACCATGTGGGAGTGCCTATGCTAATTTAATTATGGCTTTTTGGGAGAAGAACTAAATATTTCAAAGTGAATAAAAAGTGTTTAATAAATCATATCATAGATGTCAAGATATTAGTATCATCTGGAAGGGCACAGTAGATAGTTTGAATGAGCTTTTAACATATATTAATACAACTACTGATTTTTTTTAAAATTCACATGGGACATCAATGTTGAATATATGAACTATTTAGATGTACATCTTATAAAAAAAGACAAGGTTAAAGAAACATATACAGCTGTGATCTATAGGAAGGGATCTTATTCAAATTGTTTCCTACACTATAGCAGCTGCCATCCAGAGCATCAGAAAAAATCTGTTATTAAAGGTCACTTGGTAAGAGCAGCCCGGATGGTCACGGACTTTGATCAATTTCTAGAGGAATGTGTGACATGTTTCTCAATAGAGGTTATCCAGAAAAGTTAGTTGAAACTATCGTACAAGAAGTTACTACTAAAAGACAGAATGGATATTTTAAACCCATTCTTAGTGGATCAAATGTGGTAAATAATGGTAGTACCCCATTTAATATCATTAATAGTTGTTCTAATAATGATAATAGTAGAGACAAAGCAAAAGAAACTAAAATTTTGAATGCACTTGTCCTAACATTCTCTCAAGAACACAATATGATAAGAGATATTGTTATTGGCAATTGGAACATTGTTATGGAAGATTCTTATTGTAGGAGCCACATTAATGAAAAACCTAAAATTGTTTAAAGAAAGGGTAGAAGTTTTAAGGATATTTTAAAATATAGGAATAGTTCATTTAGGAATGGCATGACAGGTATGACTAAATGTGGGGCTTGTCATTGGTGCTACAAAATAAAAATAGAAGTGTTTTATTTAAGGAAAAGGAAGTATTACTTACATGGCAAGTATAACTGAAAATCTAAAGCGGTAGTAGACCTAGCCACATGCAATTCATGCCCAATATTCTATATAGGGAAAACAGAAAGACAGTTTAGCCAAAGAATATATGAGCATGCATATGCCATTAAGAAAAACAAGACTAATAATGCACTACCTAAGCATATTAGTGAATACACAGATCACCAGTTCTCATTCATGGCAAGTGACCATGTAGAAATAGAGAACAGAAGACCTTGGGATTTGTATCTAGAATTAAAAGAATTAAAATGGCAAATTAATACAAAAGCTGATATGTGGCCTGGTATAAATGAGCAGAGCACAATTACCCCTATACTAAAATTAAAGGCATTACAAAGGAATAAAATTATATGACATGGTGAAATCACTATATTTTTCTTTGAAATTATTTTGGATCTCTTGTATGCCATTATTTAATAGCTTGCTTTCTTTTTATTGCATTTTTAAAGTATTTTATATAATGAATACAAAATATTCTTTTAACATTTTTAAAATATATATTTTTTGTCTAGTATTTAAACTTAATAATAAAGTGTTTATAGTACTATATTTATTAAATTGTTGTTACATATTTTGTATAAATGTCACTAAGGTCATTAATATCAATAATAGAATATTTATTCGAGTTTTTAGTATTAACACAGATTTTACACATTTAATATATATATATTTTCTAACATTCTATAATATATATTTATTAACTTTTTCATATTATTGTTTAATATATTCATTTTTAGTCCCTTCAATACTTGTTCATTCATGGTTTTATCCAATAGGTACATTTTGCACTTTGATTATTGCTTTTACTTACTTATTCTATGTATATTTTTAAGTATTTTTTTTTGGTTAAGGAAGAGTGATTAATTAATTGTGAGCAGGTGGTTTTAATTTAGTATTAACTACAATTTGTTTTTGAATTAAAGGAAGTGATGTCAGTGTTTTGCAACAGTCTGAAGAAGTTTAACAGGAGTTAAACGAAAAGCGCTTCACATTTGTTGTACATGTTCGTTTTTTTGGCTATTAAAGTGCTGTTTTGTGATATGACTTGGTGTGGTGTTCGTCAGCTTGGTGGCTCCTGGTTTTGTTGGTTTGTCACACCAGCAGTGGTCCATTATCGATTGTTTATCATTGTAAATGACACTGGTGATTACAAACTGTATAACTATTCCAGTAAATCATTAAATACTGGTCATGCTAACATTTTATCAAAAGGAATGACATCTGTACCAGCTAAACAGGGTAACATTTTTCAGACTTTGTGTGACTTAAAACTTTACACTTCTAAGTTGAATTTAAACATGGTATTTTCTAATACAACTGAAAATAATGCGGCCAGTATAGATAGTTTACATTGTGCTAGTACATTTAACCCGCCTTTAAATCCCTGTATACAGACATTTGAGAAATTATGAGAGAGTGAAATAAGGTTCATTCTGGATAGGAAATGTGCGAATAAATATAATGTTTCTATAGAGGAAATTATTAACTTAAATTAACTTACACATGATCGTAGCATAAGGTTTATGAAACCTGATAAAGGGGGCGGGGTTGTCATTATGGATTCTGTATATTACATCAATAATATGAATATTCTATTATTCAGTGACAAATATTGTGAGGTTTCTAGAAATGAAATCAATGTACCTTTTCTCAATATTGATTCATTACTGAATGATATGTTAATGCTGGGTGAGATTATGAAAAAAGATTATGATTTTATGTACAACGACAAACCAGCTTTGGCTAGTGTATTTGGTATACCCAAAAATACATAAAGGCCTAGGATAATCCACCCTTCAGACACATAGTTGATGGTTCGAAGAGCAAAACCTATTTTATAGCCCAGTGGATTGATGAACATGTAAAAAGTGGTTTGATGAAATATCCACGTTTGCAAAGATTCGTGGCACTTTTTATAAATAATCAGTGACATGCCATATGTTGCCACAGGGAAATTTGTGACAACTGATGTGCAAGATTTGCTTTCTGTTATACCTCAAGACACAGGTATTTTGTGGTCTGAACAGTTGTTCAGTACAAATGTTCTAAGTAACACTACCACTAATGCCTGTGTTACATTAATGGAAGTTGTATTAAAAAACAATTTCATTTACTTTGAGGGACAAACTTACAGGCAGGTAACTGGAGTGGCAATGGGTGCTGCATGCGCTCCCAGTTTTGCTAATTATGTCATGATTAAGCGGGAGAATGATTATATTTTGTCCAGCCATTATGCAGGGTGTTGGTCACTTTACATCAGATTTTTGGACGATGTTTTTATTTTCTGGATTGACATTGTTGAAAAACTGAAAGAATTTTTGAAGTACATTGACAACACCATTGATTTCTTAAAATTTTCTTCCAACTATGATTTAAGAAAAATTTCCTTTTTAGATGTGGAGATTGGCAGGGATACAGTTAATAATTGTTTCTACTCTACAATTTTTCAAAAAAACGACTTTTTCCAACACATACTTACATTATTCCAGTTGGCACCCAAAACATCAGAAAAAAGCAGTACTTAAAGGCCAGTTAGTAAGTATGGCCAGAATGGTGTCCAATTTGGATGAGTTTAATATAGAATGTAAGAAAGTTGTGGATATGTTTTTAAAAAGAGGGTATCCCCAAACTTTCCTGGATGATATTTTAAATAAGGTGGTAAACAAAAGGATTAACAGAGTATACAGTCCTATTTTTGGGACCACCTACAGAGAATAACAACATTAATACACACACTTTACAGCAGGAAAGTAGTATCACACAATTATAAAAACAGTTTCATTACTACATTTACTGTGGAAAGTTACCATATATATGATGTGCTATGTAAAAAAATGGAGTACTGTTTTCACTGAAACTGAATTCATCGAGAAATTGGGTGTCAAACCAGTCATGGTACATAAAAAAGGAAATTCCATAAAAAATATTTTAGAAAAAAGACATGTTGAGGGAACCAGTGGTAATGTTGGCACCAGAAAATGTGGCCATTGTTCTATTTGTCAATACATCAACAGTAGTGATTCATTCGCTATCAATGGCCACACTTATTACATTAAATGTCGGTTTACTTGCAACACTGTTGGTATAGTATATTTAACTTAGTGCAATTCCTGTACGGCTTTTTATGTAGGTAAAAGCAAGAGACATTTTAAAAGAAGGGTGTATGAGCATATTTTAGACATAAAAAAATCAAAAAAGCACAAATGCTTTATACAGACATGTTGAACAACATACTTTTAATTTTATGATTTTAGAACACATTAAAACGGATGGACAAGGGTGTTTCATAGAAGAACATTTGAAAAGAATGAATTAAAATGGCAGATGATTTTGAATGCTTGCAACCACCCAGGTTTGAATGATTCTTGTTCAATTAGTTCTCTGTTAAAAATGAAGTTTTATGGTATGTAATGGATTAAAAGCGCACAGTTCTTTCATCTGAAATGTACTGGTGGAATTGTTAACGTGATTTTACATTGGGGTATAAATGGGTGTGTTTTTAACTTTAACATGGATCTGATGAAGTTCTTATGAATGAAAGCACTTAACCATTAAAGTATTCTCTGTTTTGGAAGTGATTCGTTGGTTATTTGTGGTTCATACTACTGCGCATGCCCAAAGGTATGAAGCTAAGTGTACTAGATCCATTAGTTCTTTTACAATTAATTTTTCTAAATGGTACGGCCTTCCCAGATGTAACATTTTGCTTTATATTATTTCCCTTTTTATTTTGGCGGCAAGGCCATCCCCCAGAAAATATACATACATATATATGTATGTACGTGTGTGTGTGTGTGTATACACACACACATATATATATATATATATATATATATATATTTTTTTTTTTTACAAAGGAGACTTAGGGCACAACAAATTTAAGAGACTTCTTTCTAACATCTTTATCGATATACTAAACTGACTCCTTTGATATATTTGAACATTTATTTTTGTTTTTTAACATCTCACGTCTCCTTCCTCCTATCTCAAGGGCATACTTATTAAATTCCACTAACACTTTGCGCTTATCACATGGTACTTCTACTATTTGGTGGTCCACCTCTGGATATTGATCATCCTGTATGCATCTTTGGGAAAACGCTGTTTTCAGTAGTACAGAAAAGGTCTCTCCAATTGTCTTCATAGAGAGCTGATAAAATGTGTGCCATTTTAGTTTTTTGTATATTGTATTGTATTATGTTACATTATATCGTTTGTATACCAGACCCCACTTTTATTTACCTCCAGCAACCAATGGCTGAAAACCTAACTATACTTCAAACTTCAATCATGTGTACCTCCTGCATGCATGTACACATCCATGATAATCCATGATTCTATCCTACAACACTACCACACCACCTGTCAAAATTGGTGCACAATCTGCTATAATAAACAGGAAAAAGGACATACCACTTATTTACATTTCTAAAACATGTTACAAAATTAATGCAAATATTTTAGTTTCTCCTTTTGAAAAGCAGCATGAGAACCCAATATCAGTTCACATCTAATGCATTCTAGGGCCTCCCACCACAACAATCATTTCTACCATATGACAACACCTGCTGTCCATTCACTCAGGCTAGTACTAACAAATACAGGTGCATAAAAATAAGATAGAAGACCTAGACATCCCTTTTGATACTTAACACTCATATATTCTAGTTATTACCAAATCCTATATAAAAGATAACACTTCTGATGTTAAAAGAGCACAGGAAGTCCATATACTGGATAAAGGATTGTTGTACAGGTAATGGATCCTTGAAGGATGGCTACAGGGAGTACTACTACAGCAGTTGTTGGTATTCAGGGCCTACCCCCTGGCACTTCTGGTCATATCTCACGATATTCTTTATGTAGCCCAAATGGGCATATATCATCTGAAGAGATAGCTTATGCAGAATTTTGGTTGGCCTGGGACTGTAAAGAATGTAACAAAGTAATGCAGGACTTATGAGCCAGAAGATTATCAATTACAGCAAGTAGCCAAGGGTACTGTGGGACCTCAAAGTACTCCAAGTTCCACAAGTAAGGAAATGTATTCTGATAGTGGTGGATTATGCTACTAGGTATTCAGAGGTAGTGGCTCTGTCTTCTATTCAAGTAAAGAAGGCAGCAAATGCTTTCCTAGACATTTTCAGCAGGATGAGACTTCCTATAGAAGTACTGACAAATAGAGATGCCAACTTTATGTCAGAACTGCTGACGTGTTTGGGGAAGCACTGTGGCATAAAGCATCTAAAGACTATCCCCTACCATCCACAGACAAATGGTCTAGTGGAGAGGTTCAACTCTACAGTGACAACCATGTTGAGTACATTTAGAGACTAGTTCAAGCAGGAAAGGGTAAGTATCTGCCCCATCTTCTCTTTGCATATAGAGAGGGGACCCAGGAAACCATAGGCTTTTCACCTTTTGAGTTACCTTATGATCAAAGGGTAGGGGAGCTCCTGGATTTAGGTCACGATGAGAGGGAAGTTGTGTGCGAGTCCCACAGACGTCTGTTCTGGAATAAGCCTTAAACCTCAGTATAAGGCATAGGGAGCTCATGGGGATGGCTCAAGAGCAACTAGCTCAGGCACAACAATAGCAAAAAGTCTGATATGATGACAGTTAGAGGCAGACAGCATTCTGTAGGGAAATGGGTGATGGTATTTATTCCTGTGAGACACAAGCTGCAGGCAGTCTGGAAAGGACCCTTCACTCTTGTATGAAAAGTGAGGGATGTCAACTACATAAGAGCTGCCAGCCAGGAGGCCAAAGCCCAAACTCTAACATGTTAACATGATAAAACTTTATTGTGATGTAGAGGCATTGGTACTTAGTATATGCAGTGAACTGCAAGGACAGTTGGAGGGGATCTGAAGGTAGACCTCCTTGGTGATACTCTGTCTGACACCACAGTGGATGGAGTGGATATCTCCCCACAACTAACCTCAAGTGCGGTTCAGTAAATCTTAGCAACACTGAAGGAATTTGGGGATACGTTTACTGGTAGGCTAAGGGATACTCACCTTGTGGAACACAGTGCAGACACCGTATCCCAGCACATACCTCTCAACTGTACAGACATTTGCAGAATGTCCAGATTTTTTCCTCAAATATTTGGTCTGTTCCTCATAAAATCTGTGTTGTTTTGGCAAATCACTGAGGATTAAAGTCACTAAATAATGACATATATTTCAGATTCAGACTTCATATACTTCAGAAAATGCATGTTAATACAAATCATGTTATTCTATCAGGTTTCCAAGTTTATGACAGCAACATTCAAAATCTGTCCCGATTTTGGGCCTTTGTCCCCCCATTATTTTAGGCTTTGTCCAGATTTCTTGCATTTACAGGTTGAGAGGTATGCACCAGCAACCAAATAATCTCTCTACAGACTACCTGAAAGAGTTAAACAAATTCTGAAATTGGAACTGGAGGCTACGTTGGAAATGCAAGTAATCTAGGAGCCAATAGTCCCTGGGCCTCACCAGTGGTGTTGGTGTCAAAAAGGATTGCAGCACCTGCCACCTGGCTTTGTGTGAATTACAGGAAACTGAACAGTAATACACAGTCGGATGCTTACGCAATGCCCAGAACAGCTGAAATCCTTTAGCAGTTGGGTGGGGCTAAATATACAATTACTAATAACTTTACCAAGGATTACTGGCAGGTATACTTGACACTTGCAGCTAAAGGAGAGGTCAGTACTTTGACTCCATCTGTTGTATGAGTTTACAAAAATGCCTTTTGGTATGAAGAGTGCCACAATGACCTTCAGAGGCTGGTAGATCGCATCATAGCAGGAACAGAAGATTATGCCCTTGCTTATCTGGATGATGTTGCCATCGACAGCCAGTCATGAAGAGAACATGTGTGGCATGTTTGGGAAATGTTAGACAGATTGCATGGGCAGGGCTGACTATCAAGGCTTACAAGTATCAGGTGGGTATGACAGAGGTATCTTACCTGGGTCACAGATTGGATGGTGGAAATATTAGGCCGGAACGTGCCAAGGTTCAGGCTAATCAAGCATAGTCCACCACTACTACTAAGAAACAGGTGCAAGCATTCCTAGGGACTACATAGTACAATATGAAAAAATGACCCAGATAAGGCTGTCTGGACACCAGTCTGTGAGCAGGCATTTTGAATGCTGAAAGAGGCTCTTAGTGAACTCCCTGTATTAGCCAGTCCTAACTATGAGGTGGGGGTGGGGTATTTAGCCAGATTCCCTCAGAGGGAGAGGAGTGCCCTATTGTGTAACTGAGCTGCAGACTTCAATCCAAGGAGGAATTTTATGCAGCCACAAAGAATGTCTGGGTGTAACTTGGGTACTGCATAAGCTACAACCTTACCCATATGGCAGAAAGTGCACTGCGGTTACAAACCACAATCTTTTAAATTGGCTACACAGAGCAGTAGACAGAATGGGAAGCTTCTTAGAAGGAGTTTAGCTTTGCAGTCCTTTAACATGACTAGCCAGCATCAATGTGGTAATGTTAATGCCAGCACCATGGTGTAGAGGGATAAATCCCTAACTATAACTGAACTGGGGTCGCCTGGACCGGTGTTCCGAGTGTTTCAGGTGCAGGCAAGGAGGGATGGGCATGTCTACCATAGGGGAGGGACATTCATTCAGGCTCTTCTTAAGGGTAGGTGTGGTCCATAAAGAGGGCAGTAGCCCTTGGATGGGTCTGGGATGAGCATGGGGGAAGGGAGGGCCCAGGGGGTTTATAATAATGTAAAAATCCCTCTCTCCTGTTGAAACAACTGTGGGCAAGGGCCCCTTAAACACCCTTAGATTCCTCATTGGCCATAAGCCAAAATTTGGAATTAGTCCAGTGGATAATAGAAGGGTCTGGGTTAAAGTCTGGAAGGTATGGATTAAGGAGGGGTACAAAAAATGTGGTGGTATCAACATCCGTGTAGATGGACCATCTAAAAGGGAGTATTGGATAACATACCAAAAGACAGCAGAAAACTTGCTTGAGTTCTTGGGGGTGGGGGATTTGAAGCCAGTGGTAATGCCAGACTAAAGGGAATGTCTATGAAATGTACTCATATCAGGCTAAATGAATCAGAATACATTTTTTCCCTGTCATGTGTTTCTGCAGTGTATGTTCTCTTGGTAAAAAAAGAGACACTGTTTTTTAACCAAATGTCAAAGGACATGGAAATGTACTGAGTTGTTAGAAATTAAGGTACAGTCTTCTAATATAACAAATAAGGGTAAAATAGTAGTGGAATGTAATAGCTATATGAGCATTTGACAAAAGAAGAAACAGAAGTAGAGTTTTTTTTTTTTGATTCTAGTGAATGTGGTTTTGGGTGAGGGAATATGGTTTGCTTCCTGCTTACTAAGCAATGATGATCTCAGTACACCGAAACTTGGAAAGGATGTTATGCCAGATAAATGAAAGTTATATACTCACCATAACAACAGATCTCTGTTCTGTTTCCATCTTTACTCAATGTATGGGTCTCAGATCTGGCTTTGTCCACATCTAAGCTTTATATCCGGTGCTCAGGCTCCTCCACCTCTACCCATAATCCCTGTGAATACAGCGGGTAACCTCAGATAAGAGTCTGCCCACCAACAAAAAAAAACATTTATAAATATAAAGGTTTTTGAAGGTGTTTGCAGCCAAAAAACATATCTGACTTAAAAGTTGCCACTCTGTGAAAGAGGAGTGAAAGACAAAGATAAGACCATCAGAAGTCATGGCAAGGTCAGCTAGAGCCTTCTTGGAATAAGAACACGAGAAAAAAAAAAAAAAAACTATGCATACAAAAATACAAAAAATAAGGAGGAGGGTGGTGGGTGGATAATTGAGGAAGGACGGAAACAGATAACACAGAGCTATCATTACGGTGAGTACATAACTTTTGTATCTGATGTCTTATCCATTCATTCCTCATTGAATGGAACAGAGTTTCTATCTTCTTTCTTACATGGGAGGTTTTATGGAAGGACATTTTGTAGCACAGCTGAACCAAAGGACTCTTGAGATTTGGAATGTATATCTAATTTATAGTGAGAGATGAAGTTATGTACTTTGGACCATGTAGCTGCAGCACATATGTCATCAATGGATACACTAGAGAAGAAGGCTGTTGATGAAACCACAGATCTAGTACAAGATTATGGGGTTGAAGGAAGGGGAAAACCTCTTTCTTGATAGACGAACAAAATGCACTGTGACAACGAGCGCAACAGGGTGACTTTAGATACTGCTTTTCCCTGTTTACCAGTAGAGGAGGACACAAATAACTGGTCAGATTTTCTGAAAAGTTTTGTCTGATGTAAATAAAACCGTAACTGATTAACGTCTAGCAAATGCAAATTATATTCACCCTAGTTTGAAAATTTTGAGAAGAGCACTGAAAGCTTTAGGGACTGATTAAAAGACTATTCACAAGCCATTTTAGGAAGAAAAGATGTGTTGATTTTCAGGGACATTTTGTCTTTGTGAAATATTAGGTAAGGAGGTTTTGAGGACAGGGAATGCAGCTCAGAAATTCTCCTGGAAGAAGTGATAGCCACAAGAAATAAAGTTTTTCATGATAAGAACTTCAGATTAAGCCTAGCAGCAGGATTGAATAGGGGACTAGTCCATGACATTTGCATAATAATAATAATATTCCATGGAGGAACAGTATATCTGAGTGGAAGGTCTAGTGGAAAATACCTCAAAGGAAAGCTTTGGATAATCTAAGAGATGCAACGGGCATATGATTTTCAGCCACATGGAAACAGGCTATTGCAGCTACCTGTACTTTGATGGTGGAATAACTGGGTTCCACATTGAGAAAGATGGGCAAGAAGTACAAAATTGCTTGTAAGAGGGGGCTTTGACAGAAGATCTGGATCCAAGCCCAGCACCCAGTGAGGGTGGACTGGACGAGGCCAGAGGAAAGGAAAGGCTATGGGAATGGCTGTGATCATCATCCATTATGCTTTTTGTAGACAATTTGGCATGGGAAGAAAGGCATAAAGCAGAACCAGGGGCCAAGGGTGCATTACAGCATCCAGGGAGGGGGGCTCTTCTCTCAGGGAATTTGTTGTTGCGAGGAAAGGTGAAGTTGCAACAAGGTCATCTCCAGTGGCTGAAAATCCACTCCATTACAAATGGGTTTAGGGACCACTTGTGAGGGAGTAGAATAAACTTGCTCAGTCTCTCCACCAGGATAATGGATCTCCCTGGGAAATGGGTTGCTATTAGAAAGGAGAGAGAAGACACTGCCCATTGCCACATTTTCAAGGCCTTTCAACACAATGGATAAGACCTGGTTCCTCCCCATTTGTTGATGTACCAAACAAATGCCATGTTGTCTGTCTGAATAGAAATCATACCCAAAGAGAGAGTCCACTGATAGAAGAACTGCTCTTATCTCCAAAATATTGATATGAAAACTGACATCTGTTTGGGACCATATGCCTTGGACTGTATTTCCCAGATAATGCACCCCCCTCCAGCTGGGAAGCATCCATGATTACTGTGGCTTCGTGGGGAGGAAGAATGAAAGGACATTCCCATAGAACACGTGTAGATTCTAGCTACCACTGTATGTGGGCTCTGCAAATGTTAGTGTCACTAAAAAAGACATGGGCTGTTTAGTGACTGACCACTGAATTGCCAAAGTCCATTGAAGTACTCTCATGTATAATATGGCTTGTGGAACTAATTTGATGGAGGGTGCCATGGAGCTAAGAAGGTAAAGAATTAGTCTTGCTGGTTACTTCTGATGAAATAGGACCTCTTGGGTTGCTGGTGAAGAGATGTAATTGTTGTTCAAATGGAGCTTTGCTATCTGAAGTTGTGTGTCCAAAAGTGCTCCGATGAACTCTAGTGACTGGACTGGCTGTGGCTTGAACTTTTCTAGATTCAATGTAATCTCAAAGTCTGTTCACAGATGGAACAAGAGCTCTGCCTTTAACAAGTAGATTCCTGGAATGATTGGTGATGAGCCAGTCATCCAAATATGGGAATACCTTGAAATCCTGCAGTCAAAGACCATCTCCCATTACTGTCATACACTTGGTAAACACACAGGCGGCTGAGGTGATACCAAAGAGCAGAGCTCTGAATTGGAAATGACTAGCACCCAGCTGGAACTGAAGGTACTTCTTGAAGTGTCTGTCCATCTTTATGTGGTAGTATGCATTGTGAAGATCTATCGAGCACATCCAGTCATTCTTCCTCAGTAAGGGAAGAATGGACTGAACCATGACCATCTGGAATTTTGTTTGCTTCACAAACATGCTCATGTGGCTTACGTTCAAAGTTAGCTTTAGGACCCAGTTTTGGCACTAAAAAAGAATCTTGAGTAAATTCTGGATCCTTTCTGGTATGGAGGGACCTCCTGGATGACTCGATTTCTTAGAAGCTTCTTTATTTCTGAACAGCATCTTCTCTTTGTGAGGATGGAACATCAGGAATTCTTTTTAGGCAAGGAGGAAGGGAGTCGAAGGAAATGAAATAGCCTCTGGTTATGATCCTTTGCACCCATTTGTCTTGAGTGATGGATGTCCAGGTTGCTGGGTACAGGAATAAGTGCCCCTAACTGTTTATAGAGTGTGACAGTTGGGCAACCATTCAATAGCACTGGAAAAAAGAAGTTATGTCTTACCATAACGTTTCATCTGTGTTGCTGATCTTTGTTCTTTCATTACTGATGGGTTATCGGTTCCATCCTGGCAACTGAGCTGGCCAATATCAAGCTCGTGTCAGCCAAAAACTCTCGAGCCAAGGTCCTATCCAGAATGCTCTGCTCCCTGTTACCTCAGATCGAGTTTGCAAGTTAATAGATAAAAGTAGAGGCTACTTCTGGTCATAAATGACCTACAAGAAATGAGTACATAAGATCAACTAAGAACCTCCGGAAGGGGGACGGAGAGTGGGAAGTAATGAATGAACGAAGATCAGCAACACAGATGGAACGTTATGGTAAGACATAACTTCTTTATTTGATGTTGTTAATCTTAGTTCATTCCTTACTGATGGGACAGAGTCCCCAGCTACCTGTATTCCTGGGTGGCCCTCATGGAAGAACATTCCTGAGCACCATGGAGCAAAAGGAAGCTCTACCTCTGGAAGCCAAGTCCAATTTGTAATGAAGAATAAAGGTATGAGGTTTGGCCCAATTCGCAGCTGAGCAAATATCATTGAGGGAAGCCTTAGCATGGAAAGCTGCTGAAGTTGTCACAGATCTGGTAGAATGAGCTTTGACTCTATAAGGCAAGGTGAGACTGTTTTTGTTGCAGATATAAGTGATACAATTTCTCAACCATGAAGCCAATGTAACTTCTGATACAGGATGACCCCGTCTAGGTCCAGAAAAAGCCAGAAACAGCTGGTCTGATTTACGGGCAGATTTTGTTCTTTCCAGATAAAATCGTATTTGCCTATGAATATCCAAGGAGTGCAGGCAATACTCTCCCTTGTTGGAATGGTTAGGAAAGAACAATGGGAGATCAACAAACTGGTTGACAGATCGCTGACACCACTTTTGGTAAAAAGGTAGAATTGGCTCTCAGTGGTACCCTGTCCTCATGGAAGATAAGATAGGGAGGTTTGCTGCATAAGGCCTGAAGTTCTGATAATCGCCTGGCCGAAGTGATTGTAATCAGAAAAAAGAAGTTATGTACTCACCATAACATTCCATCTGAGTAGATACTTCATTTGTCTGCAACCTGTGGGTGTCGGATCCGACCTCGGATCCGATCCGGCAGCTTTCCAAGCTCCTAGATCCGAGCTCCTAGCTCCTCCGCCCTACCCATAATCCCTTACTACTGACCACATTACCTCAGATCGTTTTTTTGCCTCTCCAACTGAAGACAGAAACCAACTTCGAATGATCAGAAATATTCCCGACAGGTTCGGGGGATGGCAGGGGGGGTCGGTTGCAGACAAATGAAGTATCTACTCAGATGGAATGTTATGGTGAGTACATAACTTCTTTATCTGAAGTAGTTACTTCATTTGATATGCAACCTGTGGGACAGAGTCCCCAGCTAACCTACAAGAACCTGGGTGGTCCTTACGGAAGAATATTTCGAAGCACCGCGGAGCCAAAAGAAGCCCTACTCCTGGAAATCATATCCAGCTTGTAATGAGAAATGAACGTATGAGATGAGGACCAGGTAGCTGCTGAACATATATCATCTACTGGAACCCTAGACCAAAAAGCTGTTGAGGTAGCTACAGATCTTGTGGAATGAGCACGGATGCCAACTGGAGCTGGCTTGCCTGATGAAGTGTATCCTAGCATAATGCATTGACAGATCCAATTTGCTACAGTCACTTTGGTAATTGCCATGCCCATGGCTGACTTTGCATAAGAGATAAACAACTGGTCCGACTTGCGAAACTCTCTAGTCCTGTGCAAGTAAAAATGCAGCTGTCTGTGTACATCCAATTTGTGCAACGTGTATTCACCTTTATTGTGAAAATTTGGGAAAAATACAGGAAGATTTATTGACTGATTGATATTTGATTCTGTAGCCACCTTAGGCAAGAAAGACAGATTAGTCCTGAGGGGCACTCTATCTTTGTGAAAGATAAGGTATGGAGGTTTGATACACAAAGCTTGCAATTCTGAAACCCTCTTGGCTGAAGTAACAGCCACCAAGAAAGCCATTTTCCAAGATAAGAACTTCAACGGAACGGAAGTCGCAGGTTCGAAAGGTGGTCTCGTCAAGGCTTGCAAGACCAGAGTGAGGTCCCACGGGGGAACCACAGTCTTAACAGGTGGTTTCAAAAGAAAAACGCCTCTTAAGAAGGTTTTGCACAACTTTGTAGACGCTAAGGAGCCTATGCCGTCGCCCACATGAAAATGGGAGATGGCCGCCAGCTGCACCTTAACCGTGGAGGCACTTGCTCCCTGCCTAAAAAGCAGGGAAAGGAAGTCCAGAATAGTCAGAATAGGGACAGTAAATGGGTCCAAGTTCTTGTCCTTGGCCCAGATGGAGAAACGTTTCCATTTACTGTTGTAAAGTTTTCTGGTAGACTGTTTATGAGCCGCCACCAGAATGGCCTTAACAGGAGATGAGATACCGGGAATCCTAGCCATTAATGGAACTGGATCAACCAAGCAGCAAGTTTGAGATTGACCAGGTTTGGGGTAGGGCATCCCGCTGGATGCGAGATCAGGTCTGGACTGGGATCCAGAATCCATGGCGGAGCCATACTGTGAGACCGCAGAAAGGGGAACCATATCTGTCGAGGCCAGAATGGGGCTATGAGGATAACTCTGCTCCCCAACCGACAGGCTTTCTGGATGAATTTCATCATGAGTGGGAGGGGGGATAAGCATAAAGGAGTCCTGGGGGCCAAGCATGGACTAGAGCGTCTCTGGGAGTCTCCCCTCTGGGGGGAAGTATCGTGAAGTACTCGCTGCATTTTGTGTTTAAAGGAGAAGCGAAAAGATTGCAGCGAGGCTGACCCCATTTGTGGAAGATCCGCTTCACAACAGACGGATTCAGAGACCACTCATATGGAGTGAGGAGTTAGCTTGTCCACTAATATGTTGGATCATCCCGGAATGTGCGTTGCTATCAGAAAGCGGTTGGTGGAAATCGCCCATTCCCACACTCTCATGGCTTCTCGACACAGGGGATAAGATCTGGTCCCTCCTTGTTTGTTTATATACCAGACCACTGACATGTTGTCCGTCTGGATTGCAATAGTCCCCAGGGGAAGAAGGTCGTGGAGAGCTTGCAACGCCAGAAGCACCGCCCTCATCTCTAGGACATTGATATGCAATGTGGTCTCTAGGGAAGTCCACGTGCCTTGAACGGATCTGCCTGAACAATGCCCCCCCCCACCCGAGGCGAGAAGCATCCATGGTCAGCGTGGCTTCGACCGGGGGAATCACAAAGGGCCTCCCTTCTCTGAGTTCCTGTGCATGTAACCACCACAGAAGGGAGTCCCTGCACACCCTGCTCAGAGGGATTGGCGTGTTTAACGGGTGGATCGACAGGGACCATTAGACTTGAAGGGTCCATTGTAATATGCGCATTCGCAGACGGGCATGAAGAGAGAGACAGATCGATGCTGACATAGACCCCAGTGCCCTCAGGACTAATTCCACCGGAGAAGCAGGGCTCCGAAGAAGGGCTAACACCTGATACGACAAGCTGTTCAGCCTGACTGACGTTAGAACAACTCAGGAGGTTCGTGTATCTAACCTGGCCCCTATGAATTCTAGGGCTTGAGTGGGGAACAGGCAGGATTTCTGCTCGTTCACTGAGATGCCTAGGATGTGGGCCAGAGACAGAGCATAATCTCTCGCCACACAGAGCTGATGCCTGTTGGTCGCGGTGAGGAGCCAGTCGTCTAGGTTGGGGAAGACCTGAATGCCCTGAAGTCTCAGGTGGGCTGCAACCACTGCCATGACCTTGGTGAATACTCTGGGGGCTGAGGTGAGGCCGAATGGAAGAACCCTGAATTGATAATGACAGGCTCCGAGCCGGAAGCGGAGAAACCTCCTGGATCGTCTGTCCATCAAGATGTGGTAATACGCATCCTTGAGGTCTAATGAGCATATCCAGTCATTCTCCCGCAGAAGGGGGAAAATTGATTGTAGAGTGACCATCCGGAACTTCTCCTTGGGTATGAACAGGTTTAGAGCGGAAAGATCTAAGATGGGTGTGAGGTCCCCCGTTTTCTTTGGCACCAAAAAGAACCTGGAGTAATAACCCAATCCGGACTGATCTGGGGGGATGGGCTGGATGGCTCTTTTTCCTTAGCAGCTTTGAAATCTCCAAAGCCGCTGCCTCCCTCTGATCGGGTGGGACATCGGGGAGACGTCTGGGTTTGGGGGGAAGGTTTATGAATGGAATGGAGTAACCTCTGGATATGATCCGGAGCACCAATCGATCTGTTGTAAGGGACTCCCAGTTTGACAGGTGCTCCGACAACCGCCCCCCGACTGCCTCCAGAGAGGGACAGTCGGGCAAGCCCTCAGGGCTGTTGCGCGGGTCTGTCCGAGAAAGGTTCTCTAGACCCGAAGTTACGCGGCTCCCCTCTGCCTCTGGGCCGGCATCCACCTTGTCCTCCTCTGCCTCTAGAGGACGAGTGGTCCGCAGCACGATGGGATTGCTGAGACTTACGGAACCACAGCTTCTTTTGTCCCCTCTGATTCCTGGAGAAGGATCTTTGGGATTAGAGAAGCGGACTCCGACGGCAGACAGTGTCTTCCCGTCCTTTTCGCTTTGGACCAGCGTGTCGCGAACAGTTTTGCCAAACAAGGCAGAACCGTCAAAAGGGGCGTTCGTGAAGGACGCCTTGAAGGGATCCGCAAAGTCACAAAGATGGAGCCAGGACAGACGTTGCAAGATGACCCCGGCTCCGCTAGCTCCAGCGGCTCCCTCCATTGCGTGGGAGAGAAGCCGCATAGATGTATTGGAGATGGATTTTAGAGTGGCCATTCGAGTCTCAAAGACCTTGTTGTCCGGGACCGACATGGACTCCGGGGGGGCTGAAGCGTATTCCTTAATCAAGTCTCGCTGTAGCCTAATGGTATGTGCCATATTGTTCAGCGCCCTTATGGAAAAGGTCACTGAAGAAAACATCCGCTTCCCAATCCGGCCAAGCGCCCAAGATTCCTTATCCGGTGGGTGAACAGAAGAACTCTCCTGCGCGAGTTCTTTCTTGGTGGCCGCCGCTACCAACATGGCATCAACGGGGGTTCCTTTGGCCCAAGACGGTCTATCTGTGGGGGGACTGAGGACTTTATCGGGGCACCTAGGGATTGGCTCCACGGTGTCGGGCTCCTTCCACACCCCTGGTGGTAATTAAGTCCACCAGGGGGTCGGCCGGAGGGGACACCCAGGAGGTAGATGGGCCTGCCTCAAAGGCCTCCAGGAACACGGACTCGTCAAGGGAGGGCTTTTGGGCAGACCACCCCCCTCTGATATGCAACATTTTCATGATGTCTCCAAAGGAGACATCTTCAGGGGGTGATCTTGGGGAACCCTCCGTACCATCCAAGTCTGTGTCTGTAGTAACGGACTCGGGAGAGTCCAGGTGCCTCCTTTTGCACCGATGTTTCCGAGGGACCTCCTCGGTGGGGCTGTCCGAAGTGGGCTCGTCCACAGGTTGTTCCCTCGCGGAAACTAGCTGGAGGGCTTGGGCAAGTTGTCCCGATGGACGGATTATGGAAGACAGACCCTCATACAGTGGGGGTGCGGGTGGATCCGAAGCCTGGGTCGGGGATCTGGAGGACCTCGACAGCACCCTCTCCACTACCTCAAAAGCCGAAGGAGAGCCACTCTCGTCAGCCTCTGAGAGTAATCTCCTCGACTCCGAGGAAGGGATCGGGATCGGAGCTGATGCAGTCGGCGCCGAGGCAGAGGTGTGCTCCGACGCCAACAGCGCCGAAGACACAGCAACTCCCTCGGATCAGACGCTCAGCCCTCTGCCCCGAGAGCTCAGGTCCGACAAGCTCGAAGGTATAGTCGGCGTCGAAGAAACCACCGCTATCAGCGCCGACAATTCCCCGGGTCAGAATGGGCCTGGATCCGATGACTCCGAGACCCGAAAACGAGTCGGAGAAGGAGTGATCGGGGCAAATATGGGGGCCGAACTCCCCCCCAGAGGGGGGGGGGGAGGCAAGAGCATCCCCATCTGCATTTGGGTCTGCAAGAACCGACGCATCATCCGATCCATGCCCACTTCGGAGATGCTACGGGCCGACCTGGATGACGTAGTCGAAGCGGGCCGGGAGGGCCGCCTCGAAGATCTCGAGGGAGACCTATCCTCCTCCTCCACCGGCTCCAGCGAGAAACAGGGCGAACGGTGCCGAGAGGAGGGGGATCCGGAGACCCTCGAGGGAGACTTAAGTATTTTCACTGGCGGAGCCGAAGGATGAGGTTCAGCCCGCCTTTTGTGGGACTTATGTCCTTCTTTATCCTTGTGCCTCTTCTCTGGCAGTGAAGAGGCACTAGTTTCCCCAGTGCTCAAACCCGAAGAGGGAGATTGAGTCCCGGGTAGAGCTAAGGGGACAGACGGCGCTGAAGCTGCCGAAGCAGCTGGAGCCTGAACGAGAGAGGAAGAAGAAGCTGCCTCCTGGGGGAGCTTTCCCGCCAGGATCAGCTTGTTCTTCCTATCTCGAAGTGCCCGGGGGTTAAAGACCGCGCAGATCTGGCAGGCCTCTGACAAATGAGCTGCCCCCAGGCACAAAACGCACTGAGTGTGGCCATCAGCTGGGGAAAGCTTGTGGCCACACTCAGTACATTTAGAAAAAACGGCCTTAGGCCCTTCAGACATCATTCACACACACACCCAAACACTAGGAGGGGGAGGGGGGGTGAAGGTAAGTTAGTGATTAAACTAATAAAAAAAGAACCAAAACTAGCACAAGGAGAAGAAAAAGGGAGCTAGCACACACACAACTACAAATTTGTTGAAAAAGTGGTTTGAAAATCGGCAAAGATCTCACCCAGCCAGGAGCTCTTCACAGGGAAGCTTCTTCAGCCGCGGCAAAAATCGATCTGGGATAATGTGGTCAGTAGTAAGGGATTATGGGTAGGGGGGAGGAGCTAGGAGCTTGGAAAGCTGCCGGATCGGATCCGAGGTCGGATCCGACACCCACAGGTTGCAGATCAAATGAAGTAACTACTTCAGATCAAAATGTTTTCCAAGAGAGATATCTTACATCACAAGAAGACGCAGGTTCAAAGGGTGGAGCTGTTAAAGCTTGTAGAACCAAAGCCAAATCCCAGGGTTGTACGGGTTCTCTAAAGGGAGGTTTTAGGTGGATAACCCCTTTCAAGAATGTCTTACAGAGTCTGTGTGACATAAGTAAAGAATCTTGAAAACCAATATGAAAATTTGAGATGGCAGCTAAATGTACACAGATAGTAGAGACAGACACTCCAGAGTGGAAATGATGTGATACGCAATCCAATACCACCAAGACCGAGGCTGACGAGGGGCCTATCTGCTGCCCACAGAGAGAACCTCTTCCATTTGTTAAGATAGATTAGTCTGGTGGACTATTTATGAGATGCAATAAGAATATTGCGCACAGGGATGAAAGGTTTTCATGCCCGGCAATCATAGGAAATGGAGAAACCAAGCTGTCAGTTTCAGGGTTGTTAGATTGGGGTGAATCAGACCCTGCGGATGGGAGATCAACGTTGGGGATGGATTGAGGATCCACGGTTGATCTAGCAGGTGAGGCCAGACGAAGGGAAACCAGACTTGTCGAGGCCAATATGGAGCAATGAGGATCACTTTGCTCTTCAACTGTCGTGCTTTCTTTAGAAATTGGGAGATGAGGGGGAGAGGAGGACAGGCATAAAGAAGACCAGAGGGCCAAGAGTGAACTAGAGCATCCCTTGGTGACTGTCTCCGAGGGGGGAATCAGGGCAAAGTAGTTGCTGCACTTGTAGTTGGCTGGGGAGGCAAATAAGTCACAGCAAGGCTGGCCCCAGCGGTTGAAGATTTTTGCTGCCATCAGAGGATTGAGGGTCCACTCGTGAGGCTGTAGAATCCATCTGCTCAATTTGTCCGCTATCACATTGGAGCTCCCAGGAATGTGGATTATAATCAGAAAGCGGTTGTGAGCTATCACCCATTGCCATATTCTCAAGGCCTCTTGGCATAATGTGTAATATCTGGTGCCCCCTTGTTTCTTGATGTACCAGACCACTGAAATGTTGTCTGACTGGATCGCAGCAGTCCCTGACGGAAGGATGGAGTGAAATGCTTGCAACGCTAGAAGCACTGCCCTCAGTTCCAGGACATTGATATGCAAAAGGGCCTCTGTCTCAGACCAGGTGCCTTGGATCGAGTTTCCCTTACATAGCCCCCCCACCCTATCAGGGAGGCATCCGTGATCACCGTGGCTTTTGGTTGATGGGGGTTGAAAGGGCAAGACCATTGTTGGAGATTTTGAGATGTCCACCAGAGTAAATCTTGCTTGCATCTCTGAGTTATACTTATTTGAAAAGACAAAGGATGTTATAGAGGGTACCACTGAGTGGGAAGTAGCCATTGAAGAAGTCTCATGTGGAATCTGGCTAGAGGAACAATGGTAATCAAAGCTGCCATTGACCCCAGTAGCTGAAGTACAGATCACGCTGGGGATTTGTGGTGACAGAGCAGTGGTTGAACTTGTTGTCTTATTCTATGAAGTCTGTGTTCTGGAAGGGATGCTGTGCAATTTCTCGTGTCCAACAGTACCCCTATAAATTCCAAAGACTGAGTTGGGGTTGTGTTGGATTTCGCCCAGTTTATAGTGATTCCCAGGGTTAAGAGCTGTTAACAGAGTATACTGCAGAGCTTCTTCCAGTAGATGCTTGGTGGGGGGTGGTAAGGAGCCAGTCATCTAGATATGGAAATGCCTGGAATCCTTGAAGTTACAAGTGAGCAATAACCACTGCCATGCATTTTGTGAACACTCTGGGGGCTGTAGAAAGACAGAAGGGCAGGGCTCGAAACTAGTAGTGACTGGCTCCTATATGGAAGCAGAGGTATCTTCTTGAGCATTTGTCCATTTTTATGTGGTAATATACATCTTGAATATCTACAGGGCACATCCAATTGTCTTCTTCCAGAAGAGGAAGGGCAGACTGAACCATGACCATCCGGAATTTCTCTGTTTTTACAAATTTGTTTAGTGTACTGAGATCCAAAATTGGTCTCCAGTCCCCTGTCTTTTTTGGCACTAAAAAGAACCTTGAGTAAAATCCGGATCCTATCTAGTCTGGGGGGGGGGCATCTGGATGACTCTCTTTTTTTGTAGCAGCTTTTTGATTTCATGTGCTGCTGTTTGCCTTTGACTGGGTGGAACATCAGGTAACACCCTTGGTGAGACTGGGCAAAGATGGAGAAGGATGTAATAGCCTCTGGATATAATCTGTTGTACCCAAGAGTCGGTTATCTTTTGCCAGGCAGTGGGGTGCAAGGAGAAATTACCCCCAACTGCTTCCAGAGGTGAGCAGTCTAGCAACGCTTCAGGAGCACTGATAGGGTTGGCCAGAGAAAAAAAAATCTCTGGAACCCTGGTTTTGCGGACACCCTCTGTCCCGAAAAGGGGGTCTTCCATTGGAGTTTCCCCCTCTGCCTCTAGGGGAAAACTCGGCATGTGCATCCTGGAAAGAACCCTGTGATTTCTTGTGCCAGATTTTTCCGCTCCTCTAACTTCTGGAATAGAATCGCTGAGGAGTGGAGTGTCCGACACCAATGGCAGACAAGGTTTTGTCATCTTGTTTGCACCGTGCCAGTGTATCTTTAACTTTAGGGCCAAACAAAGAAGTAGCCTCTATGGGAGCATTCATGAAGGAAGCCTTAAAGGAGTCTGCAAAGTCATAAAGGTGCATCCAAGCATGTCGTCTGGCGACTATACCTGCGCCTGCCGCTCTAGCCACCCCTTCAGTTGCGTGAGAAATAAGACGCATGGAAGAGTTGGAAATGGACTCTAGGTTGGCTATCTGAGAAAGCCACATTATCACAGACTTTGTCAGAAACAGCTCCTGCCAAGGTTTCAGAGAGCTGGTTGATAAAATCTCACTGAAGCCTGGTAAAATGTGCCAAATAATTCAAACATCTTATGGCGAAGGTCGATGAAGCAAACACATGCTTCCCTAATCTGTCAATTGCTCGGGACTCCTTGTTGGGTGGATGGACAGTTTGGCTCTCTTCTGCCAAATCCTTCTTAGTAGCAGCTGCCACCACCATAGCACCTACTGGAAGACCACATGACCAGTGTGGGTGCTCAGCAGGGGAGTGATAATATTTTATCTGGCCTCTTAGGTATCGCTTCCATGGTATCAGGAGCCTTCCATGCTTGCTGGACGAGCTCATCGGCAGGTGAGGTGCCCCAGGGGGTAGGGGGCCGGGCACAAAAAGCCTGCAGGAATATAGATTCCTCAGAGGAAGGATTAGATGGCTTCCAGTCACCCCTCTGTCTAAGGATCTCGAGAATGTCACCAAAGGACACCTCATCAGATGGTGACTGTGGAGACCCTTCCCCATCATCAAAATCTGTATCTTCAGTCAATGACTCCTCAGTGGAGTCTATGCGTTTCCTCTTACATGATGCTTTGTAGAGTGCTTCCTCAGTGGGAGATTCTGGGGAAGACTGCAAAGAGGGGGTCTCCTGAGGAGGAGAGACCTGAGGCTCTTGTGCCCGGTGTCTGGGAGTTAGAGCTTATGGCAGTTGCGACACAGAGAGGGGAGAGGACTCCAACAAATGAGCTTTGAAAGACGAGGCAAGCGCCCTCTCCATGGCTTGGAAGGCTGGCCTGCCCAAGGAGGGATGGGAGTCTGGAACAGAGCACGACAACCTCGGAACTGGGGTCACACCCTGTCCTGACGAGCCCGCCCCCACACCAGGAGTCTCAAGAGGACCATGAACCATAAGACAGAGCATCCCTGTAAGGTGCCATAAAAAAAATCGGCGTGGAGCCAGGAATGCCCTCCCCAATGAGAAGAGCCCAATGCCCAGTGCACCGAAGGCCACAAGGACGACTGGTTCCAAAGGGAGATCCACAGCTGGAGGGAGGGAAGCTGCTGTCAGAGTAATAGGCTTCGAAACTTGAGTGGAAGTTGAAGGAGGGGTATACATTGGAGTTTGAGGCAAAATACACTCACCTGAATGAGGGAACATGGACTTTAGTTGAGAGAGACCTCTGGCCACAAGTAACTGGTCAACAAGCCACAACACATCCTGCTAAGAAAGACTCTTGGTTGGCCTCATGGAGAAGGCTGATGGCGATTCTGGCCTTTCCAGGAAAGGACTATACTGACTGCTTGCAAAAGGATCCAGTGAAGGGGAATATTTTGGTTCTTGCTAATTCAATAGGTGCAGAGCTTGGAGCCGAGGAAGTCTGCACCGAAGAAAACGGTATAGAAAAGTTCTGTACTGAAGTTGTCAGCGCCGTAGTAGTTGAAGGTGTCTGCACCATAAAGACAAAGGTCTGCCCCGAAGGGTAAGGTGCCATATTGGAAAGTGTCTGCACTGGCAATATGGACGGTGCCAAGAAGGACTGCACCAAAGTACATGCTGGTGTCGAAAAAGTCTGCACCATGGAGTACAGAAGAGTCATACTTGGAGCAGAAGATGACTGTACCAACGGTGCCGAAGGTGACTGAACCTATACTGACGGTGCCGTTAGGGGTTGCGACAGAACTGTCGGAACCGTAGTTGCCTGCACTGGGAACTCTGGTGCCGATATCGATAAAGGAACCATGGCTGTAGTCAGGATAATTTGGGGCGGTGCCGAGCCTGGAGCCGACAGGGTCACAGGTGGCAGCATGGAGTAGTAATCAATTTCACTTTCTTGTGAGACGACTCCCTACAATCTCCAGAGGGAGAAGAAGGGAGTGACTTTGACAAAGAAGAGGTAGAATGCCTCTTGCGGGGTTTAACAGGAGGGGGTGAGCCCTCCGATTCAGAAATAGTCTCAGAGAAAGGAGACTTGAGGAGACCTTTCAAAATTAACTTATTCTTTCTCTCGTTGAGAGTCTTGGTAGAGAAGTTTTTACAAATCCCATACGGAGGACCTACAGTCAAGTGGGAGATATTAAGACAGTAGACACATAAGTCATGGCCATCAGAAAGTGGTAACTTACGGCCGCAATCCTTGCACTGCTTGAAACCAACTGAACTTTACTTATCCGACATAGCTGGTGTGGAAAAGAAGCACAGTAGCAAAAGGAAGAATAACGGTTACCCAAGAAAAGGGTAAAAGAGAAAAGGAAGAATTACCAACGATGGTAATGGAGAATTACCCAAGGTAAGAAAAGAGGGTAATAAAGGGAAAAGACTAAAGGGAGAGAGTCTAAAGTGTGCGATAGAGTAGGAAAAATTTAGAGTAATAATAATATATAAACTGTCAAAAAATTAGACACAGAGAGTGGCTTGATGCAGCTGTTCAGCAGCATGGCAAACGAGATCTGAGGTAACAGGGAGCAGAGCATTCTGGGTAGGACCTTGGGTTGGCTGAAGTGCGCTTGATATTGGCTGGCTCGGTTCCGTGGATGGAACCAATAACCCATCAGTAAGAAATGAACAAAGATTAACAACATCAGATGGCTTCTTTAAAAAAGGACATACGAAGCCCTGGTTTTGTCGGCCACCTCTGCCCTTTGGGCGACTTGTATTATGACAGTTTCCCCCTCTGCCTCGGGAAGTTTTTTCTCCAGAAGTGTAAAATGCAAAGCCCTGGAATTTATGAAACCAAATTCTCTTTCCTCCCTTCTGATCCCTGAAGAAAGTCCTTTGAAGGGTAGAGAATTTGATCCCTATGACAGACAGGGATTTACCATCCTTCTCGCTACTTCAGGTAGTCTCTTTAACCGTGGGACCAAAACGAGCTGATCCATCACATGGGGCAATGATAGACATTTTGAAATGCTCCAACAACTTGCAAAGTTGCATTCTTTATTATGGAAATACCTGTGCTGGCTGCTCTAGACATACCCTCTGTGGCATTAGAGAGAAGGTACATAGATAACAACTGTAGGGTAGCCAACTGTGAATTAATGGATTGTCTCAGATCCACAGACAAGGTGCATGGTTGAGATTTGATGATTTCCTTTGTCAAATCCCTCTGGAAATAAGCAATTTGAGCCAAATAATTTAGCACCCTCACTGAAAAAGTAGAGGAGGCATACACATGCTTCCCTAATCTGTTCAATGCAAGCAATTCCCTACTCAGTGGAAGCACAGAGGAACTTTCTTCTGTAAGGTCCTTCTTAATGGCTGCTGCTACTACCATAATATCTACCATCGGACCCTTCCTACAATGGGGATGGTCTTTGGGAGCAATCAAAAACTTATTGGACTGTTTGGGAATAGGCTCAGCTGTATCTGGCTGCTTCTATGTTAGGGAGATGATCAGGTCTACCATCTCATTAGCCTGGGAGACTACCCAAGAAGTAGATGGGCCAGAACTGAAAGGCTCAAGAAAAACTGACTCTTCTGGAGAAGGCACTTGCCTCCTCTTACACTTGTGTTTCCTGTGTACCTCTTCTGTGGGATGTTCAGAAGAGGACTCAGAAATTGACAGTTTCTTCTTGAACAGACTAAAGGCTCCTGGGAATTATCTGTCCTGACAGGACAAGGACAGTAGGCCATGGACCCTGGATAATCCTGTGGGGAGGGTTGGATCCAGTTTTCTCCTTAGGCTGACAGAGTACTCACTCAAAAGCCTCAAACACTGAGATCAACATGGATCTGGGAAGTCTCACTGTCGGAGCCGAAACTCCCAAAAGTGGCTCAATCCTAGATGTCATTTGGCTGTGATCCGAGGCTGATGCTAAAACTGAACTATCAAGCACTGATGCTTGTAGATGGAGAAAAGGATCCAAAGACCTCTTATATGATCCTACCCTATCAGAGTCAATGCCAAAGGTACAGCTCCGAGAATAAGATGGGTTTGATAGTGTTGGAGCTGACTGTCAGAGAACTCACTGGAGGTGAGGAAGTATGGAGCTTCGGCTCCAATGTATATATGTCCTGGGCAAGAATCAGAGCCAAAGGCTCTGATCTGAGAGGTCATATTGGAGAAGGTGCCATTAGAGAATGAGGGGAAGAAGTGATTCCTCCGTTTTCAACAGTGTCAGAAATCAGAAATGAAACTCCCAAAGGTGGCTCAAACCTAGATGCTGTTTGGCTAGGATCCCAGGCTGACACCAGAACAGAACTATCAAGCACTGATGCTCCTAGACAGAGAAAAGGATCTGAAGACCTCATACCTAATTCTGCCCTATCAGAGTCAATGCCAAAGGTTCAGCTATAAGACTCCAATAGGTCTGACAGGGTTGGAGCTGACCTTGTCAGTGAACTCATTGGAGTTGAAGTATGGAGACTGCCAGGTTTGAACCTTATAGTTCCACTCAGACCGATATTAAAGGCCAGAAGGAACAAGACTGGATAAGAAAAAAGGCATGTACGCCATTGAGACACACTATTTCACCAAATGAGAGGTGTGTTTCTTTTAAAGAATATTACTGGCCTAATGGTAGGAAATGAAATAAAATCATTACTATCTTTTTAAATGTGGTAATTTACCCTAATAGACTGACTATATAAGGAATTGAAGTCCCTAGTTATTCTACGATCTGAAGAAGATTACTTGAAAGTGCTTATCATATGTGAAGGGACGCTGATTTTTATTCTTCCTAGTTTGTCTTTTTAATTGGTTCATTAAAGACAGTGAACAAGAACTTTAGACCTTGGTGGTGAATCTAAACCTTTAGTTCTACTTTTGCTCTACTTGTCTGTGGTTCACCTTTGGTAGAGAGCAGGCATCTGATTTTCTGTTCAAGTATGGAGCCTCGGCTCCAATGCAAATTTGCCTGAGTCAGAGTCACATCCAAGGGCTCTGATCTGAGAGGTCAGACTGGAGAAGGTGCCATTAAAGAGTGAAGGGAAGAAGTGGTTCCTTCAGATCAGACAGTGTTGGAGCCAAAACTCCTGAAGGCATCTCAACTCTAGACGCCATTCAGCTGGGATCCAAGGCTGATGCCAGAAGTGAACTATCAAGCACTGATGCTCCTTGATGGAGGAAAGGATCCAAGGACATGGTATCTGATCCTGCCCTATCAGAGTCAATGCAAAAGGTTCACCTCAAAGTCTACAATAGGTCTGACAGAGCTGACTTTGTCAGAGAACTCATTGGAGCTGAAGTATGGAGACTTGACTCCAATGCTGATCTGCCTTGAGCAAGAGTCAGATCCATGGGCTCTGATCTGAGAGGTCAGACTGAAGAAGGAGCCATTAAAGAGTGTGGGGAAGAAGTGGTTCCTCTTGATCTGAGCCAGGAGGACCCTTAATTGGATTTAGGTTCAAAGGAATCTCCTCCTCATCCTGTCCATGACAGCTCTGAGAAGACCTAGCTAACCTAAGAGGAGAAGTGGAAGTTGTTCTGGAGAGATAACAAGGTCTGTCCTATAAAACTGGAGACTGGAGCCCAGGGAATATAAGATCTGGAGAAAATCTAGGAGGTATATGGGATCCAATAACTATTGGATCTGAAAAGAGCATTGGCTCTGAAGGTCAATAAATCTTAGATGCTGGAGCTGACAATAGTGTTAGATCCAGAGATCTCTTCTTAGCTGATTTTGACCTCTATTTTTCTTTGTCTGACTCCCTTTGCTTCTCTTTGGATGCATCAAACCCCTTTTTTGAAAAAGATGGAGAAAGGTAAGAAGCAGCAGACTTTCCCAATCTAGAAGGTTTGTTTTCTCCTGTGGAAGGCTGAAGGAGCTTGTTTAGAATGAATCTGTTCTGTCTTTCATAATGGCCCACTGACAAAAGGCATCAAAGATGAAGCAAGAGATGTCTGGTTCCAAAGGCTCCAAGCAGTATGCACATATCGTGTGCGTCTGAATTTGGCAGCTTGTGAGAACAAGCTATGCACTTTGAATCTGGAGGTCTCGTATGCCATCCTCATAGACAAGATAGAGACAGGTCAATGATACTGACAAAAGAAGTATCCCTTAAGTAAAAATTACCCTAAAGAAGGAAAGTGCTACAGATTGGACTGCAATATAAAAATGTCAGCCCCAAAAAGTACTCATCTTAATAATGAAATTTCTAATAAAACAGTCCTGAGCACCAAGAACCATCTAATGCTTATTAGGGCAAATGAGATCTGAGGACGCTTGCTCCCTACACAGGGATTGTGGGTAGGGTGAGGAGCCTGAGCATCGGATCCAAAGTTTAGGAGTGGCTGAAGCCATTATCAGAGCCCCATATGTTGAGGGACAGACAGATAGACAGATGGAAAGACAGATATGCATGATATAGGAGCCGAAATAAGTCATACTTAATGAGGCCAATGAAGTTTCCCTGTGGAATCATCCTATTTATGAGAACTAGCTACTTGTTCTGATGTTCAGTTTTCTTTAGTAAACTAGTCAGGAAACAGATATCTGGAGTGGGTTTTTTTTTTGTATGTATCCTATGTTTTCTGCATTTTTTTTTTATTTTCCTTATGTGGCAAATAATTTTTTATTATTTAAGTATAATTCATTAATTTGCCTAGTCCCTTGTGGCTGGTATTTATTACAAGTGTATTTTATGAACTGTTGTTTAGCCAAGAAGAGGGTAAACATTATTTACATTATGTGGGAACAACTTATACACCTTCAAGACTGCTTTGGCTGAATACAAGTGAAAGATATTAACTGGCGATATAACAACAGACTGGTAACTGGAAGTTTCTGGCTTTTTCCAGATTGGTGGCAGTACTATCAGACCAGGAAAAAAGCAGTGGAAAACTGCAGAATTCTGCTAGCCTTCCCTGGGATATGTCTGTGTGAGTGTGTGTGAAAATATTATTATTTCTGAGCGAATGGTTGCAGTTACAGCAAGAGGGAGTGGTGTCCAGTTTGTAGTTCAGTTTCAGTGCTGAGGTTAGAAGCCTATGGATAGCAGTGCATATTCCCTTTATGCTCTTGAAACCAGGTTGTATTTTGGGGATTAATCACTGAAACAAACTTGAATGTACATTTTCTGCTATCACTTCACCCTCTGTGTAAAGACTGGAGCCTCCTCACCCTTAACACTGCATGGCAGTGAGGATTCTTATCCACCACATTTGGTGGCAATTGCAACAGTGGCTCTTCACACAGACTATAGCTCCTTTCAGGGTTTTATCCTCTACTACCCCACAATGGCCCACAGTTGCTGAACAATATGCTCCTGATAATTCAGAATGTGGAGTTGAACATTCACGGCCTGTAAGACCATGGCTTTTGAAGTGAATATTTTTTTCCTCAAAATGGTCAGGCAATCTGTTTACTTGTTGTTGAAAACAGTATTCCATCCTGGTCTAGTCTGCCAATAGCAGCGTCTAAAGGCACAGAGTCTGGATCTAAAATGGGGTTCTTATATAGAAATGTGTTAACATCATGAACCCTATAAAATCTGTCAGGTCATTTAGGGAGCAAGAGGATGATAGCCTGGCTCCAACGATGCTGTATGAAAAACATCCAAAATGGCTTCATGGACTGGAATGATATTCACTGGTGATGATGGTCCCAGACACGGAAGGTTTCAGTGTCTCTCCTGGGAATCAGAGGCCTCCTATGACTGACAAATATTGGAGGTTGGCATAATGGCTAAGGTGTTTACCTTACAGACACAAGGTACAGAGTTTGATTCTCACATTCGGTATTTGGCTAAGCTTAAAAATGGTCCACATGGGAGGTTAGCCTAGTACTACTCTATGAACTTAACTCTATGAACTTAAAGTGCTCTCTCATGGCTGGGAGAATGAAGTCTTCTGGTGAAGAATCAGAGGTCAACATGACCTCATTGTCTTTGTCAAAGATTAGAGGGGAAGAAAGCTGTAATCTGTAGTCCAATTCATCTTCCTTTTCAAAATCATGGGACTCTGAGTTTCTCATGGAGTACCTCACTCTTACTCATGGGAGGGGAAGGACTTCAGAAACTGAGGGCTGTTCAGAATCTGGTTGCAGGCTACACAGAACATAAGGAAACTCTTAGTCAACTTAACACAAACCTGGGAGGGATGCTGACAGGAGCTATGGTGGTGGTAGTTGGGGATCTGCAGAAAGCAGCTGTCTAGATTTAAATGGCACTTTAAGTACAGGTATCAGAGTCTGCAGCTATGTAGCGAAGTGGTTTAAGTGCTGGTTTTATAACCTAAGCAGTCCGAGTCCAAACCTTGCTTTGATAGTACATTCCTTGGTGATTTGAGTTTTTGGGTATACTTTTACTCATCGAACAAAAAGTTAATCTAACAGCTACTCAACGAACAACAAGGATCAAACCGCTGATTTATTGAAAAGTGAATTCATTGTAAGGAAAATCATTCACCTGTAATAGTTGACCAACAACAAGGAAATAACCCACTGCATAAGTAAACTAAACAAAATAACCCAGTGCATAAGTAAACTAAACAAAGCCTTTTATAAATTTGCCCTTTTCCCCACTGTAGTGCAATCTCGGAGTTGGTGTATATATATATATATATATATATATATATATATATATATATATATATAGTTGGGGTGGGGTGCAGCCCCCCCACCTTGGTGCAACACACAAAAGTGTGGAGGGAGGGAGCTCTGCCCCCACACCCCTCGATGTGTGGGGCTGCACCCCTCCCCCCAAACTATATATACTAACTCCAAGATCGCACTACAGAGGGGAAAAAGGCAAATTTAGAAAATATTTTGTTTAGTTTAAGTTATGCAGTGGAGTATTTCCTTACTGTTGGCCAACTATTACAGCTCAATGATATTCTCTACGATGATATGACTGTTCAATAAAAGGGCCATTCGATGTTAAGTGTTCGTTGAGAAGCCATTTGATGAACTTTTCATTTCATGGGTACACACAGACCCAATTTGTTGGGGGTGTAGGGTTGCCATAATGGCTAAGGTGTTTACCTCATAGACACAAGACACAGGTGTTGATTCTCACCACTGATGGGAAACTGGATAGGCTTACAATGGCCTGCAAGGGCAGCTAGCCTAGTACTTATCTATGAGCCTATCAGAGTCTTACATGAATAAGGAGCTACTGGGGGTTTGGGAATCTTGGGGGAGGGCATATCTGAAATCCAACTTGAGGATGGAGACATCTTCACTGAAAATACCAGGGGGCATGCTACCCTCTCCTTTTTTATAAATAAAAAGCCATTCCAAAGTGGACATCTGAGAACTGTCAAACTATCAGCAGAGAGTCTGCTCTTCAGTCTAGTGGGACAAGCTAAGCACTGCAGACAGGATAGGTTTCCAAAAGATGTCAGAGGCCTCGGCAATAGCAATCATCAGGGACAAGGCAGTTTTTTTTAAACCTTTCCCCCCTCCATGTAGGACAAAGCCCAATAGCTGTTCTACCTGCATCCAATTGGTCCATTTGTTCCATGGTTGCAGGGGCCAGGAATTCCCATGCAAGACCATAGGACTAGCCCATTCATTCTTACCTGGGAATCCCTACAAACTCCTCTACTTGCGTCAAGAGTAGGATGATGGATAACTTCTTGATCCTGCGGGATGACCTATCCTCTCCACTGGCACAGCATTTCCTTACCTCATGGAGGCACATCGGAGTTCCACTACAACTGCCTTCAAAGGGAAAGCATGTTTATGCATGACAAACTTCCCAAAACCTTTAGTGCGATATGCATACTGCAGTGAAAGCACAACAGATCTGAGCTACACAGGTAGACAACTAGTGGCCCTGCTAGGTGTCACCCATGTGGCAAACCACAGATGTCTGCTTCCCCCTTGGGTGGGCCAGCTGGCAGCAGACGCTCACTTCCATCCTTCCCTGCTAGCTTCTATAGACAACTGAGATGATAATCAGACTTTGGTCACCAGCAACACAGGCATTTATCCCTGTAAATCACAGAACTGGCTTCTTGATCTAGGGCTGTTTAAGTGCCTCTGTGTAGCTAGCATCCTCAGACCTAAGGATATCTGATAAACTTGAGAGTTCCAGAGTTTCTCTTTCTTTTCCCCTATGGACATGAGTCTCTTTTCTTTCTAGAACAGATATCTTTATTACTTTACTGCCACATGTCTGCAGACATGTCAGATGATCTTTAATATGGCCACATGCCTCTATTTGGTGTAGTATACTTTGAAGGAGTCCTGCCTTCTTTAAGTCTTCAGGTGACACTCCTAACATAAGGGATTCCTGCCTTCTGTTTAAATTCTTTAGATGAAATCTTTTGCAGCAAATATAGCAAGTGAACTCATGCTTTAGACCAAAGCAGAAAATACACTGTAAGTGGATTTTTTTTACGAGTTATACAGTGCTGACAAGCACACCTGGTGGCTTTCACAGGGGCAGATATACCCACACCACTGTGCCCGGCAGTCCATTTCCTGGCACCGATTACAAACTACAGTCAACAATCATATAGACAAAGAATAAAAAGGGTTCCCAATGTGGTAATATTGCTCAATGGTCTTCAGTCATAGGCCTGGAACAACAGAAAGTAATGTACCTCTCCTGTAGCAAAATTGTATGTGACAAAAAAGAAATGAAGATAGTGTGGGCAGATGACACCTACATGCCAAGTATGAAAGGTAACATCAGCCTGGCCACGGGGAAAGGTACTTAGCTCTCAAGTTGGATGTCAGACTTGGCCAATGGCAGAGATCTTTATATATTATGACTAACAGTGATCCACAAAGGTAGGTAGGTTTGTGATCAAATGGGCATTCAGTAATTGCCCTTTAAATATCTTTTGATAGGAAAATGATTTTCTTCCATGCATGCATACTTACTACTGTATGTGTGGCTGCTGCCATTTTACATTTGTTAATGGAATCATATCAACACTTAACTGCATGTTTCCCACCTCTAATAGCAGTATGAGTCAGCTTCATATTCTAGCCCTTAGGTCCTCTTCAGGGATTTCATTAACCATATCCTCTATTTATTTGATTTTGTCTGCCTGGTATTTTATTAAGTGGGTCCAGCAGTTAATGGCTCAAATGGCCACAGTGGATGATGGGTATACACTGTTTTGCCAAAACAATCTAACACTCCACTCTTTTGGTTACTAGGGAAAGTGATGAGACCTACAGCCTACTTCACAGGGTCCACAAGTTATTTGCAAGATTCTTGGATCCTGTTCCACCTGAATGATTTCTTTAGGGCATGCAGATAGAAAGGTGGTTGAAGAGATTTATTTTTAAATGCATCAAAGGCCTGACACTGGGTAGGTGGGGATTCACCATGGGTTTCAGCCTGCCCATGCCCAAAAGATTTTAATGCATCTTATGGGTATAGGAAACATCTTCCAAAGCAGAACCCAAACAACTGACCTCCTCATTATCAGTGTCATATTCAAAAGAGGAAAACATATGTCTTGAACAAGCAAGCTCTACTTCATCTTATTTAGAAAATGAAGCACTAGAGAGCGGGATCCATTTTTTAATTGGTTGGACCACTCCTAAGGCTAAAGGTAGGTAATTTTTTAGGTTTCTACATTATAATATGTTTGCACTCTTCTTTAGGAGACCTTTTAAAGGTTAAACCAGCTCGTCTATAGATTTCTAGCTACGGGAGGAAGAGAAGTTTTTCTTCCCAGATCCATAATCTTTACATGTTTTAAGAAGTTCTGAAGACTGTGTGTTTAATGGAAATCGATCTTTTGTGACATGTAATACTGTGTTCATAGAAAGAAACCTGGTAATTTTCTGACTGACAGAACAAGGACTTGTAAATGATAGTTCTTGGGTAAAATTTGTCTTTCATATGCAACTTGTTAGTAATATTTTCCTGGGAAGACAAAGGCACACTGACATCCGATTCCTGAAGAAAAATGCCACACCATAAAGTCTGAAGGTTACTCTCTTTAATGTAATAACGCTTATATTGTACACCACGTTTTCGTCCTGTCACAATCCAAGACTTCATCAGATATACCATTAAGTGAGCCCCCCCCCCCCGTAGTAACACTCAAAACAAATGGGTTTGTAAACTGTGACACCATTGGAGTGGTATATATAGCTGTATGCAGCTCCTGTGGGGCATTTATGAACATCTTAATGATATTAAAAAAAATGGAAGAAAATAATGCCCTCTACAGACATTCCATTATCTGCACTTCAGCTAAAGTATGGGTTTTTTGTTATAGAGAAAATAGACATGGACCCACAGGGGGAAGGGGGTACCTTGGGAGACCACAATAGAATTTCATGAATTATTTTGGCAGTTAAGACTGGAAGTCATTAACAATCCAGGGCTAAATGATTACATTTCTTTAGTACCAGTCTTAAAGCTTAGAGCAGCCAAATTATAACAGTATAGTTATTAGATGGAAATTTAAGGTTATGTTGTGTACATTGGTCCTCTATTTTTGTGTGTGTTGGGTTGCACCATCTGTCACAATGTATAAAGTACTGACACTATTTTTATAAATAAACATGGTATTTCATTTTATTACTACTGTCTTAATATTGAAAGGTTATTTAAAATTATATTGACATTATTTTTAATTTTAGAATACAAGATTTCTTAGAAGATTTTGAGGTCTATGTTTTTAATTTTTTTAATTAGACAATTGGAATAAAATACTGATTGGGTGATGCAAGGGTGGGGGAAGGATATGTTACGAAGATTGCTCACTTAATGGTATATCTGATGAAGTCTTGGATGTGACAGGACGAAAACACAGTGTACAATATAAGCGTTATTACATTAAAGTGAGTAACCTTTGCACTTTATGGTGTGGCGTTTTTCTTCAGGAATCGGATGTCAGTGTGCCTTTGTCATTTTGTAGAGTTTTGGATTGCACACTTTTCCAATTTGTTTTGTTTTGGTGTTACTTTCCTGGGAAGAGATGAATCACAAAAAGAAAAAAAAAAAAAAAAAAAAAGAAAAATGTTTCCCAGACTGGGTAGTTATTCTTTGGAAGTTACCTGGAAGAGAGTGAGGTGACTTCTTGCATCAAAAAAAAAATGAAGCTGGAGTGGACTGCTCTATCCTTTGGCCTGATGCTATACTGATTTTCAGGGCAAGAGGAGGATTTAATCTCCGTTCTGGAAACCACCAAGACGTCTAAAAGTTAAGGCAGAACAGCAAATGTCGACCTGTGGCTAATTTCATTGAATAAGGAATTATAATGAATAGTGACCCCTATAAAGAGCATTAGTGGTGATTCAGTAAGCAAACTTAGGAAAAGTACAATTTTTTTTAAGTATAACTTACCGTAGCAGCATATAGTCTAATAGCTCACTGTTGCAGTAGCCTAAGCTATAAGAGCCCCATCCCACCGCAATTGGCCAGCTTCACAAAATTAAGGGGCATCTTTCCTGAGCTTCAACTGTCAGGAACTTGAGCATAGCTTCATAAAGGATGGTTGGTAAGTGAAAATCAGAGCATTTTTTTTTTTTTTTGCTGAGGAGGGATGGAGGCAAGAGCCCTGAACAATAATGCAAGGAAACAAACTAAGCGATACTATATTCAAAAATGGTGGACAAATCCACATGCTGGCAACACCAAAAATATAGTCAAGAAAAGGGGCAGAGGGAAGGAAAGCTACTGCAACAGTGACCTATTAGAACATCTACTATTATAACTTTTACTTTCACAACTCTACTGTGTTCAAATAAAGATCATTTTTGCAGTAATCTACTCTATATGGGTAGATTACCTTAGAGAAGAAAAGGAAAAAAGGGAGGAGGCCAATAAAGTCAGACTCCAAGACGCCCCTGGAAAAAGTTCCTAGTATAGCTTGTTTTGGACCTGGAAAAGGAAAACATTTTGTCATGCTTTGTAAAAGTGTGTACAGAGGACCACGTTGCTCAGTCTAGAATACTTCTACAGCCTACCTCTTTCAAGAAAACCGCCAAAGAAGCCAGAGCCCTGAAGATGTAGAATTTTTGCTTAGGTATTTTTATACCCCAAGCAGATTCATAGATTCATAGATTAATACTAGGCTAACTGCCCTTGTGAGCCATTTTAAGCCTAGCCAATTATCCCCTGTGAGATTCAAACCCTGTACCTTGTGTTTCTAAGGCAAACACCTTAACTTTTAGGCCACCCTCCACAGATTTTTTCCTCAGGCAGACTGCAAATGTTAGACATGTGATTGGGAACATATTTTTTGGGAGTGTACTAAGCTGGCAAACAAAATTCCCTGCAGACTACTCTGCCAGAAATGCAATGTGAACAAATTGGTGTGTTTGAGCTGTGATACAGAATCGGAAATGCCTAGACATAGTAATGGCTTGTCGAGTTTAATTCTGATGCCTGGCAAAAAAGCAATTACTAGAAAATGGAAATCAAAGTCCAAACCAACCGTACTGGAAGTAGTGAATATATTGAAAAAAAATATATATATAAGAACTGGAAGTGGGATCTTTAGAAAAGGGTAAGAGCAAATTACATATAAAAATGGGAATTGGTGCAATACATGCAGAATAATGTTTTGGAGGAGGAATGAGGTCTAAGGGAAGGCAGGAAATGAATGAGCTATGTAATGTTCTGTATTTAAGATTATATTTGATGTATAATGTTTGTAACTGAATATATGTTAACATGATTTGTTTTTATTTATATAAATGCATGATTGCCTACATCGCAAGTGATAATTTAATAAAAATGTTTCTTATTAAAACACAAGAAAAAGCCAAAGCCTTTGAGGAATGAGGCATATCATGGTGTACATTAAAAGGCAATAGCATGAGATAATTACCCACACATGGTGTATTTTGAAAATGGCTGTCATTTCCTCTTACTGTCCTAACAGACAAACAACTGTAACTTCAAATTTTGTCTGGGTATTATCTGTGTTGCCTGCAGACATGTAGAATGTGAAGGGTTCTTTCTTCCTTGTTCTTAGGTCCAGGAAAGAAAACTTGGGAGATTAACATTGTCTTTAAATACACTCCAACACAACATAAGCCATAAAAAGTAGAATATGTTCTCAAAGAAACCCTGTCCCTGTGGAAAACAAGGTCAAAATGACTCCGCATAAAAAGCTTGCAACTCAAATAATCTCCTAGCAGATGCCAGACCAATGAGTAAAGTTAAGAACCTCAATTAAGCCTCATAAGCTGGTTTAAATAGAGCCGAGGTAAGATTTTCAAGTGCAAAGTTTGGATACCAAGGAGAAGCCACCCATTTCTGAGGTGAAGGAGTATGTAACACCTCTTTCAAACACCGTTTAACCTGAGAATGGTTAGAAAGGGGGACTCTAAGGGCAGACAAGCAGAAATGGATGACAAATGTACCTTGATAGAGGAATTAAAATGGTCATTGGACAGTAACTCATGCAAATAATCAAGAATCAGAAGCAACTGGGCCTGCAAAGGATTCTACTTCTTTGACTGGCCCAAACTAGAAAATCTTTTCCACTTGCATGTGTATGATTTTCTAGTAGCAGGTTTACTCTCCTCCTTCACTACCTGCTGCATGCCCTCAAAGGTGTTTAAAAGGTACCGATCTCTAATAACTGGGCAGTTAGCTGAAGAGTTTCTAGACTGGGGTGTATCAAACTCCTCCTATCTTGTATGAGGAGACCCAGTCTCTGGGGAATCTTGCTATACCTGCCATGGCCAAAAGGGAATCGCCACCAAATTTTTGGGAGATTCCTTCTGGAACTTTAGAAAGAGCCCTGGATATCAGTGGAAAGGATGCAAAATCATGCAGAAACATTCCCTTCAATGCGAATGGGAAAGTATCAGTCTTCCAAGATTGTTTGCAATGAGTTCTGCAGCAACATTTCTGAATTTCTTTGTCTGCTCTGAAAGCAGGCAAACAGATCTACTTCATGTGTTCCTCACAGTGGGATCAGTTCTTGGAAGACCCCAGGCTGATGGTTCCATTCAGGATGGCCTGTCCTGGTCCTGCTGAGTATGTCTGCCATGAAGTTTCGCTCTGACATAATGTATGAAACCTAAACAAAGTGAGCTGAGCTGCTACCTCCTTGGCTATCACAACAAGTCTGTAAAGGGGGTAAGATTTCACAGACCCTTGTTTATGTACCACATGACTGTAGTGTTGTTTGCTTACACCTGCAAAGGTCCTGGAGACCAGAGATGAGTCCAGACCTTCAAAGTACTAACAACTGACAATATTTCTCTGATATTTGTGTGTTTATGTCTCTCTACAGGATCCCACAGAGCATGTACCTTTACTGTTTTGAAACTGCTCTTCATGTCAGGTCTGAAGCTTCTGTGGTGACTGATTGGAGGGGGACTGCAAAGGAGAATGGAAGACATGGAATGCAAGCTATCTGGTACACCTGCAATCCAATCTCCCTCAATATAAATCACAGAACTGGCATCTGAAAGAACAAAGGGTGTGCATGCGGAGTCTCGAACAATCAAAGATAACACTGTATTTTCCTCATGTAGTCTGGCCAGGTAAAGCATGAGAATCATTGATGCTATGCAACTCAGAATCCTGTGAAACTCACTTGCAGATACATGGTTTTGCCTGGAGAAACTCAATGGAATGTTGAAACAGGTCTACTTTGTACTGAAGAAGAAAGACTCCAGCAGACATCCTAAGAAAAACATTAAAATCTTTCTATGAGAAGGCAAGAGAGAAAACCTTTGAAAGTTTATTTGAAAATCCAGATTGATTAAAAGTTCCTGAATAGTTTTAAATGACTTTCAATACACAGTGCATGCAAACCCGTATGTCACCTGGTGGATGGGCCCAGACAATAATATCCCAAAGCTAATAATCATTCAGACATGCAAAAATGAGAATGCCTTGAAGTCTGCAGTAAGCAATGACCGTAGCTAACCGTTTTATGAATACCCTTGGCGCTATGGACAGACCAAAGGGTAAAACAGAGAACTCATCATGTACATCAAATCCAGCAAATCTTAAGAAATGTCTGAAATGCTGTGCATGATGTGATGGTAAGTGTCCTTCAGATCTAGCTTGACCAAGAAAGTTAAAGGAGAAATCGGAGACACAACAGAATAAAAAGATAACATCTTGAACTTCAGAATCTTGACAAAAAGTTTTAGAAAAGAAAGGTCTAGTAGAGGCTTCCAGGATCCTTCTGTTACAGGAATTAAGAATTCTTCCTGTTTTTCTTTGCATCATCAAATGTTTTATTTCAATACAAACTACACTCTCTGTTTAGATTACATATGCCATACAACTACAACAGCAGCAATACATTCTGGTGGTTGACCAATTAGAAATTTGTCATGCTCCACTTATCCCGAATACAAGCACATCAACCCAGTACCAGAGAATGTACTACTTCCATATGACCTCAATGTCACTGCTGCAGGTGGTGAACTCTCTACATTATTCAGATATACAAAATAAGTTAGTTCCACCTTCCAAGATATAGCAAAAAGCTACCTTGCGCTTGTTTAACATAAAAAGGAAAAAAAATAACAATAGTGACTCAGCATTTACTCACCCTCTACCACCTCCCCCAACACTGCCCTATTCTTTGAGTTTTCAGTTCTACTTTTTGACAGCATTTTTGTATTTTGCCCACCTACTACAAATTTCCCTAAAACTTCTCTTCCATTCCCATCTATGCTCCTCCTTTTGTTTAAACTGCTCCATTAAATATTCCACTTCCTGGACCAATTTGGGCTGTCAGTCTTCTGCCATTTTCTGGTTATATATATATATTTTTTTGCCATCAAACATATTATCCATGCCATCTCTTCTAAATGTCTATCCCTCTCTAACTGCCCAGTTGTTCCCTGAAGCAAGAGGCTTTCTGTCACAAGTGAATTTTTCCTGAATCACTTTGCCTATTAAAGCACTTAGTTTGGTCTTGAATTGGGTTAATTCCCTACATTCCCAGAAGGCAAGTTTCCAGTACCCTACCTTTCCTGCCTTGCTTCTCCAACAAATCCTCTTTATTGTGGAAAACATCCTGGCAAGTCTGTGGAGTGTATAAAAATATTTGTGGGGGTACTTCCAGGCAAAGATATATCAAGAAGTTATGTACTCACCATAACGTTCGATGTATGTAGTCCATCTTGCCTCACATTCTTACTCGTGGGTTCGGAGCCGAATATCGGCTCCGACTCGGCCAACTTTTATTTACTAGCTCAAAGTTTCCCATTGGCTGGGCCAAGCAAGTATCCCATGCTGCACTGCTCCATAACCCCAGATCTAGTTTGCTGCGAATCCAACAATCACACCTCATGCATAACAATCCAATAAGGTAGAACACTATCAGGGGGAATAAGAAAAACAAACTACCATTGAAGGGTACTCTAGCACCAATCCCAACCTCCAGATCCTCCAGGAAGGGGGCAGGTGGGAAGGTACGTAAGAATGTGAGGCGAGATGGACTACATACATCGAACGTTATTGTGAGTACATAACTTCTTGATGTTATGTAATCCAATCTCGCCTACATTCTTACTCGCGGGACAGCGTCCCCAGCACCTCTTTCCTGGGAGGCTCAAAAGAAGATACTCTTGAGGACTGTGGAACCAAAGGAAGCCCAGCCTCTAGAAGCCACGTTCAGTTTGTAATGAGTAATAAAGGTGTGCAGGGAAGCCCACGTGACTGCAGCACAAATATCATCCAAAGATAGTCTGGCATGGTATGCCATAGATGCAGAAACAGCCCTAGTAGAGTGAGCCTTGACGGGAAACAGTAGATTTTTTTCCGCTGAAGAATAAATAAAGGAAATACAATTCGAAATCTATCTGGAAATGGTAACCTTGGAAATAGGGGAACCCGCTATATTTTCTGAAAAGGAAACAAACAATTGGTCAGATTTTTGCAGGTGTTTGGTCCTGTGTAGATAGAATCGTAATTGTCTGTGCACATCCAGTTGATGAAATCTAAACTCTGTCTTGTTCGAGAATTGAGGGAAGAACACTGGCAGCTCAACAGACTGATTGAGATTAACAATAGATGTTACTTTGGGAAGAAAGGACGGATTAGGTCTAAGAGAAACTCTGTCCTTATGAAAAATTCCGTTGTGTGGTATGAGCATTTCTCCCCGGGCCTCAGCTGAAAACAGGATCTGTGGAACCTAGTCGGACATTCCCGGTCAACAAATGTTAAATAAATAAATAAATAAAATAATTAAATACGGGGGTTTGATGGAGAGAGCTTGAATCTCTGACACCCATCTGGCTGATGTGATGGCTATTAGGAAAGCTGTCTTCCAGGACAAAAACTTTAACTCACAGGTGGCAGCCGGCTCGAAAGTAAGGGCTTGCAAAACAAAGTTTAGATCCCAGGGCATGATAGGTTCTGACACAGGAGGCCGGAGTAATAAGGTGCCCTTTTGAAAGGCCTTACAGAGTTTATGGGCCATAAGGGAAGGCTCATAGGAGGTATGAAAGTTTGAAATAGCCGCCAGCTGGACTTTAATGGTAGCGGGCGCAGAGCCCTGCTGAAAGAGCATGGACAAGAAATCCAAAACAGCAGCGATTGGGGCTGTGTAAGGGTCAATTCCTTGGGCATGAGCCCAAATAGAGAATCTTTTCCATTTGCTGGAATAAATCTTCCTAGTCGAAGACTTATGAGAAGAGGATAAAATGTGCACCACCTCAGGTGAAAAACGATGAAGGCTGACTAACGACGGAAGTGGAGTATCCAGGCTGTCAACCTGAGGGTCCGCAGAGAGGGATGGAACTGTCCCGACATGTGTGTGTCAGTAGGTCTGGTACTGGGTCCAGAATCCAAGGACTGTCCACAGTGAATGGATGGAGAAAGGAGAACCAGACCTGGCGAGGCCAGTGTGGAGCAATTAAAATCATCTTGCTTCCCAAGGATAAGGCTTTCTGAATCACTCTTGGAAACGGAGGGAAAGCATAGAGCAGACCGGAGGGCCAATCGTGGACTAGAGCGTCCCTGGGTGACTCCCCCTCTGGGGGGATCAGGGTGAAGTAGTTGCTGCATTTGGCATTGAGGGGATTGGCAAAAAGATCGCAGCAAGGCTGACCCCACTTGCTGAAAATCTGTTCCGCAACCAGATGGTTCAGGGACCACTTGTAAGGCGTCAGAATAGCTCTGCTCAGCCTGTCTGCTATCATATTGGCCTTCCCCGGAATGTGCGTTGCCACTAGAAACCGTTGGGAAGACACTACCCACTGCCACACTCGCATGGCCTCTCTGCACAGGGGGTAAGATCTGGTTCCTCCTTGTTTGTTTAGATACCACACAACGGACATGTTGTCCGAGTGTATTGCAATCGCCCCCATAGGAAGAGAGCTCTGAAGTGCCCGCAATGCCAGTAACACCGCTCTCATCTCTAAGACATTGATGTGCAGATGTACCTCGTGATCTTGCCACGTGCCTTGGACCGTCCTGCCAAGATAATGTCCCACCCCATCTGGGAGGCTTTAAATGGTCACTGTGGCGACAGGTGATGGAGGAACAAACGGTTTCCCCTTGTCCAGATTGGTGGAGCACAGCCACCAACCGAGATCCTGTTTGCATCGGTCTGTGAGTAGGATCTGGTGGGAAAGGGGGAGTTTTTGGAGAGACCATTGGGCAAAGAGAAGCCATTGAAGAAGCCTCATGTGTAATCTCGCTAGAGGCACTAACATAATGGTAGCTGCCATGGTGCCCAGAAGCTGAAGAACCCATCTCGCCTGTACTTTCCTGAGGGGCAATAAAGCGTGAACCTGATTCTGTAATACTCTGATCCTGTCGTGCGGCAAGAAGGCCCACATTTGAACGGTGTCTAGCTCTGCGCCTATAAACATGACACGCTGTGAGGGCAGCAAGGCAGATTTTTCCCAGTTCAATGTTATTCCTAGTTGTTGATGGAGGGTAATGGTAGCGTTCCTGGCTCGGATGAGTAGATGCCTGGTGGGGGCGGTGAGGAGCCAGTCATCCAGGTATGGAAACACTTGGAATCCTTGACATCTCAGGTGAGCTGTCACCACCGCCAAACATTTGGTGAACACCCTGGGGGCTGTGATGAGACCAAAGGGCAGGGCACGAAACTGAAAAAGACTGGCTCCCAGCCAGAAGCATAGGTGACTCCTGGATGCCCTGTCCATTTTGATATGATAGTAAGCATCCTTGAGGTTGATGGAGCACATCCATACGTCTTTTTCCAGCAATGGAAAAATGGACTGAAGGGTGACCATTCGGAACTTGGACTTCAGAATGTAGTGGTTTAATCTGCTGAGATCTAGAATGGGTCTCAGGTCCCCTGTTCTTTTCGGCACCAAAAAGAGTCTTGAGTAAGTCCCTAATCCGATTTGTTCTAAGGGGATAGGTTGGATGACTCCCTTCTTTAGCAGCTTTGAAACCTCTAATGCTTAGTGATCCCTTTGACTGGGTGTAACGTCCGGGATTTTCCTGACTGGAGGGGGGGGTCTGATGAAAAGGGGATGGCATAACCTCCAGAAACTATTCATAATACCCATCGATCCTGGGTGATGCTTTCCCAGGCTTCTGGGTACTACGATATGCGGCCCCCGACTGGCTCTGGAATAGCACAGTCGGGCAACACATCAGGAACGATGGTAGGAAGAACCGCAAAAGGAATCACGGTCTCACGAGTTGCGGGGGCCTCCTCTGCCTCTAGGGCGGCATCTTCCAGAATAAACCCCCCCTCCTCTGCCTGTGGAGGGGGACTAACCTTGTGCGGCCGGGAAAAACTTCTGCGATTTCTTGAACTGCATCTTCCCTCCCCTCTGAGCCTTGGGGTAAGGCCTTGAGGGGAGGGAACAATGGACCCCTACAACAGACAGGGTATTTCCCTCTTGCTCGCATCTGGTGAGGGTGTCTTTCACTTTGGTCTCAAAGAGCGAGGATCCATCAAAGGGAGCGTCAGTGAAGGAAGACTTGAAGGACTCCGCGAAATGACACAGGCACATCCAGGCTTGCCTCCTGAGGGCTACTCCTGAACTGGCTGCCCTACTCGCCCCCTCGGATGCATATGATATGAGCCTCATGGACAAGTTGACAATAGAATTGAGGGTAGACACCTGGGCGTTAACCGTGTGCGCTAACGCCTCAGGTACATTACCCGCTAGAGTATCTCCTAACTCCTTGAGGAGATCTCTCTGGAGCAGAGTAAAATGACAGAGGTAGTTCAGTGACCGTAGGGTGAAGGTCGCTGACGAGAGGGTATGCTTCCCGTACTGGTCCATGCTCCTAGACTCCTTGTTAGGAGGATGGATGGAGGAAGAAGACTAGGCTACTTCCTGCTCTGTGGCCGCCGCCACCACCACCATGGCATCTACAGAAACCCCTTTGAACAGAAACTCTTTCCCCAGGGGGGGGGGGTGGTAGAAAGAAACTTATTGGGCCTTCTGGGCACAAGTTCCACCGAATCAGGATTCTCCCACACCCTTCGACAAATTAAATCCAAGAGCTCGAAGGGTGGAGACACCCAGAAGGCGGAGGGTTGAGTACCAAAGGCCTTGAGGAATACCAACTCCTCCTCAGAGGGGGTTTTGGACGGCCAATTGCCTCTCTGTCTCAATATCTCCAGGATGTCGGAGAAAGAGACATCATCAGAGGATGACTTGGGGGACCCCTCCGACTCCTTGAGGTCGGTATCAGAAGTGAGAGACTTGTCCTGGGAGTCTATGTGCTTCCTCTTGCATAACTTCTTTCTAGGGGGATCCTCAGGCACGGATTCTGAGGGGCCCACAAAGTTGGGGACCGCTCGTGGGGGTATCCCCAGACCTTTGGGCTCCGCCATCTATGGATAGGGGGACATCAGAGGCTCTAGCCGGGGTGGAAGGGGACGGAATGACTGATCCGGTTGATGTAACTGATGATCTGTCCGGTGCGCTATGCATGGCCTTGAAGGCGGGTCCCCCCGAATCCGAGGACCGACCTGCCTCCGAGGCCATGACCGGGGTCCCCCGAGCCAATGCGCCGAGAGGGAGGCTCGGAATCGACAGGTGTCCCGAAGGATCTCCCTCGGGCCCAACTGAGGAAACCCGAGTGCCAAAATCTGTGGACGGAGCCGACATCAGCACTGATAAACCCTTGAGGGGTATCGGAGCCGGCACAGGAACATCACTCGGAGCGGAGCACTCCAGCTCCGAAGACAAGAAAGTGCTCAGAGGAGGAGCCATCGACACAAGCATCGGGATGGGCTCTGGAGCTGACTGGGTCGGAGCTGAGAATAATTTTGCCAACACCGGCGACTGCAGGAGCCTCTGTACCACCCTATCGACATCCAAATCAGAAAGCCTGGAGGATTTGGAGGACAGGGAGGGAGATTGGGATCTCCTCTCAGGAGAACCATGCCTAACACTGGGTGACCGGCTCCGAATGGGTTCCAGTAAAATAGGAGCTGACGCTGATTCCAGTACTACAGATACCTCCTGCGGCCCCGAGGGCAGAGGAGCCGAGGAGGTAGAGTCAAGTTTAGAGATTTTCTCCGGGGGCTCCGAGGAGACAGACGGAGACGGAGATCTCTTCTTCACCTTTGAAGCTTTAGACTTGGACTGAGAACTAGAAGTCGAGTCTAAAGACTCCTCAAATGAAGGTTTTAGGAGTCCCTTCAATATTAGTTTATTTGTCCTCTCCAGGAGCACCCTCGGACTGAAGGCATGACAGAAGCTACAAGACTCTTGTAAATGAATTGCTCCTAAGTAGTAAAAACATATGGAATGCCTATCCATAATAGACATTTTGTAACTACACTTGGAACATTTTTTAAAACCGGAAGGTCTATGTTCCTTCTGATCCTTAGACATCTTGCACAAGCAGACCACTGAAAACAACCTAGCCGGAAAAAACAGCAAAGGCGGGAAAACTACTGATCAGACTACACAAAGGAAACCAAAGAACCTCCAAGTGAAATGGTTCTTTACTAACTCACAACACACTATCCACAAAAAGGAAACGAAACACTACACAGAAACACACTATCCACAAAAAGGAAACGGAACACTACACAGAAAGGACGACTAGGTCCTCTAAGTAAAATGGGCCTAGCCCACTGGAACAGTTAGGGATACCAACTACACAAACAAAAAACACTGCAAACAAGCAACAAGAAGAATAGCTATTACAATAGCTTTTGTGGTTGAGACCAAGAACAAAATAATGTATATCCAAAAGCTCGAAAGGAACAAAACAGTCCAGAATGGCTTAAATGAGACTTAGATTAATGAAAAATAATAAAAAATTCACATCAAGCGCTTTCGCCTGGAATCATACCAGGCTTTTTCAAGATAAACCATTACCAAAAATTCAAAGCTTAAATACTTTCTAGCCCAAATCATGTGACTAGAGTAATAACTAATGAAATATGCAAATCAAATGTTAAAGCAACCAACTAAAAATTAATTCATTCAAATAAAATTATGCAATGAACTACTAACCAACAAGGTTGTACTAGATATTTGAAAATGAGAAGTTATGTACCTACCATAACGTTCCATGTTAGTTGTCTTCTCTCACCTTCTTTCTTGCTTGATGGGTTCGGAGCCGATCCTCGGCTCCGACTCGGCACTTTGCTAAGCTCGAGAGTCACTTTTACCAGCTCGAGGCAGCCCCATATCCCATGATGCAAGGCGGTAAGTACCCAGATCTCGTTTGTTGTCTATAGGCAATAACACCTAGCATAAATAAGTTCCAAAAGGAAGAAAGAAGGAGAGAAAAAGCCTGAAGGATGGTTGGAGGACCAGCACTGTATGGTCTTCAGAAGCATACTTCCATGAAGAGAGAAAGGTCTGTCCAGGCCAGGGGGAAGGAGGGAGGGTCGCAAGAAAGAAGGCGAGAGAAGACAACTAACATGGAACGTTATGGTAGGTACATAACTTCTCAATGTTAAGTTGTCAATCTCGCCTTCATTCTTGCTTGATGGGACCGCGTCCCTAGCACCTCTATCCTGGGTGGCTCAATGGAACAGACTCTTGAGAACTGTAGAGCCAAAACTGGCTCTGTCCCTGGAGGCCAAATCCAATTTGTAATGGGAAACAAAGGTATGAGGAGTGGCCCAAGTGGCTGCTGCACAAATAGTGTCTAATGGAAGTCTAGCTTGAAAAGCTGTGGAAGTCGCTAAGCTTCTGGTTGAATGCGCTTTAGGTTTCGAGCACAGCTGTTTCCCCCTGAGCTGATAAATTTCAGAGATGACAGAAGAAAGCCATCTAGATAAGGTCACTTTTGAGATAGGAAGGCCTTTCTTGTTATCAGCATAAGAAACAAAGAGCTGATCGGATTTCCTGAATTGTTTTGTTCTGTCCAAATAATATCTGAGTTGGCGGTGAACATCAAGATAATGTAATTTTTGTTCCGATCTATTTGAGTAGTTTGGGAAAAATACAGGAAGATCAATAGCCTGATTCAAATTAGTCTTTGAGGCGACCTTAGGCAAAAAGGTCGGATTAGTTCTCAATGATACTCTGTCTTTGTGGAAGACTAAATAGGGGGGGCGAACAGATAGAGCATGAAGTTCAGACACCCTCCTAGCCGATGTAATAGCAACCAGGAATAAAGTTTTCCATGAAAGAAATTTCAGGGAACATGAAACAGCTGGCTCGAAGGGAGGAAGAATCAAGGATGTCAGCACTAAATTTAGGTCCTATTGAGGAGGAGGACTCCTGATTGGAGGCTTCAGGAGAAAAATTCCTTTTAAGAAGGCTCTACAAAGCCTGTGGGACATAATGTTGTGGTCTGCGAACCCGACATGAAAGTTCGGGATAGCAGCCAACTGAACTTTGACCGTGGAAGAAGAGGAGCCCGCGTGAAAGATTTCCGCTAAGAAATCCAAAACTGCTTGTACTGGAGCAGTAAAGGGATCAATATTTTTAGCTTTTGCCCAACAAGAAAAGCGTTTCCATTTGCTAGTATAAATCCTCCTAGTGGAGGATTTTAGGGAAGCTACTATGATGTCTCTAACAGGATTAGAGATCATAGGAAGCCTGGCTAAGGAAGGAAGTGGAGCAACCATGCTGTGAGGTTGAGAGAAAGGATAGACCGGTGCAGCTGACCCGATTGGTGAATAAGAAGATCTGGCACTGGGTCCAGATGCCACGGCTGCACCAAAAGGTGACGATGGAGGAACAGAAACCAAATTTGTCGAGGCCAATAAGGAGCAATGAGAATCATTTTGGCTCTCAAAACGGTGGCTTTCTGGATTACTTGTGGAATCAGCGGAAAGGGAGGAAAGGCATAAAGAAGTCCCTGGGGCCAATCCTGGGTCAGAGCGTCTCTGGGGGGATGGCCTGGCAGTGGGAAGAGAGAGAAGAAGTCTGGGCATTTGCTGTTTTGGGGAGTAGCAAAAAGATCGCAACATGGGCAGCCCCATTCTAGAAAAATCTCCTCCACTATAGATTGTTTGAGAGACCACTCGTGAGGCATGAGAATAGCTCTGCTCAATCTGTCCGCTAAAATGTTGGTTTTCCCAGGGATATGCGTTGCTACCAGAAACCGATGAGAGGAGATCGCCCATTGCCAAAGTCTGAGCGCTTCTCGACACAAGGGGTAGGACTTGGTTCCGCCCTGTTTGTTGATATACCATACTACAGACATGTTGTCTGTGTGGACTGCAATTGTCCCCAAGGGAAGAAAGTCGTTGAGGGCTTGCAATGTTAAAAGCACTGCTCTCATCTCTAGGACATTTATGTGCAGGTGGTATTCGAACGGTTGCCACGTCCCATGAACCATCCTGCCCTGATAATGACCCCCCCCACCCGATCAGGGAGGCGTCTGTAGTGACAGTGGCTACCGGGGCTGGGGGTACAAAGGGTCTGCCTTGGTGAATCTGGGGAGAAGTAATCAACCATGAAAGATGATTCTTGCAAATCTGTGTCACCAGTATTTGGTGACGCATCGGAAGTTGTTGGTAAGACCACTGAGTGAACAACATCCACTGAAGCAGGCGCATATAGAAGCGGGCCAGGGGAAGAAGGGTAATGAGCCACAGCCATGAGGCCCAACACCTTTAGAACCATTCTGGCCTGTACTTTCTTGCTGGCTAGAATGATCCTCACGTGACTTTGAATGTCTGAGATTCTTTGATCTGTGAGGGTAGCTGACATCCGAACAGTGTTTAAGTTTGCGCCTATGAAAGTAATAGACTGGCAGGGCAATAAGGAGGATTTTTCGTAGTTGATCGAAATTCCCAATTGAGTGCAAAGATTTATTGTGTAATCCCTGGCTTGAAGAAGTTGATGCCTGGTGGTGGCTGAAAGGAGCCAGTCGTCTAGATACGGAAACACCTGGAATCCTTGGCGTCTCAGGTGAGCCGTGACCACTGCCATACATTTGGTGAACACTCTGGGGGCTGTAGTGAGACCAAAGGGCAGGGCTCTGAATTGGAAGTGACTGGACCCCAGCCGAGCGGAGAAACCTTCTGGCGCCTGTGAATTTTATGTGATAGTGCGCATCCTGAAGATCTATTGAGCACATCCAGTTGTCCTTCTCTAGGAAGGGCAGAATTGACTGAAGTGTGACCATTCCGAATCTTGTCTTTCTCACAGACTTGTTGTGTCTGCTGAGATCCAATATTGGTCTCCAGTCTCCCGTCTTTTTGGGGACCAAAAAGAACCTTGAGTAGATTCCGGGCTCTGAATGGTCTGTTGTAACTGGCTGAATGGCTCTTTTGTAGAAGTTTGAATACTTCTAACTCTGCAATTTCCCTTAGACCGGGTGGTACATCTGGAAGGGAATTTGAGTGAGAAAAGGACTTTCCTCGAAAGGAATTTTGTAACCCTCGGATATGATCGACTGTACCCATCTGTCTTGAGTGAGGGAACGCCAGGCTTCTGGGTACAGCGATAGTCTTCCCCCGACTGCCTCCAAGGATGGACAGTCGGGCAACATCTCAGGGATGCTGAAAGGGCTTGTCAGAGAGAGGCTCTCTGCTTCCCTGGTTTTGTGGACCCCCTCTGCCTCTAGAGCGGCGTCTGTTATTGTTACCCCCTCTGCCTCTAGGGGTAAACTGACCACGTGTATCCGGTGTGACTCCTTGGGATTTGCGGAACCACATTTTGCCACCCTTCTGTCCTTTAGGGTAAGGTCTAGAAGGGGTGGAAAAACGGATCCCTACGGCAGAAAGTGTCTTGCCATCCTGCTCACACCTGGTCAATGTTTCCTTCACTTGAGGGCCAAACAAAGCTGACCCATCAAAGGGAGAGTTTGTGAAGGATGCCTTAAAGGGATCTGCAAAATTACAGAGCCGCATCAGGCTTGGCGTCTAAGAGCCACACCTGTACCTGCGGCCCTACTCGCTCCATCTGCTGCATATGATATCAGTCGCAAGGAGGAGTTAGCAATAGAATTAAGGGTTCCTAGCTGTGAAGCAATTTTTTCTTGAGCCCCTGCAGCTGTGGGATCCTGTACTACTTCACCTAGCTCCTTAAGGATGTCCCTTTGGAGTCTGGTGAAGTGACATAAACAGTTCAGCGAGCGCATAACAAAGGTCGCTGAAGAAAACATCTGCTTACCATACCTATCCATGGTCCTAGAGTCCTTATTAGGAGGATGGACAGGTACGGAAGGATCTGCAAGTTCCTTCTTAGTGGCAGCCGCCACCACCACGGCATCAGCAGGGACACCTTTCGTAAGGAATTGCTTGTCCGAAGGGGCAGTAACAAATTTAGAAGGCCTCCTAGGAACTGGCTCTACAGAGTCAGGAGCAGCCCACGCCTTTCGAGCAATAACCTGCATAAGGGGGTCGAAAGGCGGAGACACCCAGGAGGTGGAGGGCCAAGATCCAAACGCCTCCAGGTATACAGACTCATCCTCAGAGGGATTATTGGAGGGCCAGTTTCCCCTCTGTTTAAGGAGTTCTAGGATGTCTGAAAAGGAGACATCCTCAGAGGGGGATCTTGGGGATCCCTCCGACTCATCTAAGTCGGTATCTGAAGTGATAGACTCGGGGGAGTCTACGTGTTTCCTCTTACAAGTCCTCTTGCGCGGAGGATCCCCTGACTGATCAGGAGAATCCTCGGAAGAGGGGGTTCTTCCCAGTGGGGAAACCTGAGGCGGAGGATCTCTGGGTCTGGGAGCAAGAGAGATGGCAGAGATATCGACAGGCACCGTAGAGGGAGGAGCTAAGGGAACAGACTGCTGGCTGAGTCCAGTGGCCAGCACACTCTTCATCACCTCGAGGCTCCCTCCCAGGGAGGTTCGAGAGAACCCGTTCCGAAGAAACCGGAACTCCAGGGCCCACAGAAAGGGAAGGCTCCGAGGCAGATGTCGGAGCCGATCTCACCAAAGCCGAGGCTCCAAGGGGAAGAGTGGGGTCGGACAAGGGTCCGATGCCACTCACCCCCTCGGAGGAGACCAGGGAAGCCCGACCACCGAATCCCTCTACGGAAGGTCTCAAAGAGGAGATAAGAGTAGAGGCTGAGGGAGCAGAAGGGGGGGGTATCTGTCCCTCAGCCATAGCAGAAACTATTCCCGAAGACTCCAGCTCCAAACTCTGAGGTAGAGTCGAAGGAGGAACTGCAAGGGGGTGTGGACTAATAGTCGTCTGTTGAGACGGACTATGTAGCATCTGGGCCAGTGCCTGTGATTTTAATAATCTACTGACCACCCTCTCTAAATCATGGTCAGAAAGCCTGGATGACCTAGATGATCGGCTCCGATGGCTCCGTTCCGAGAGGAGAGGTGAGGCCGGAGCCGAGAGTATCGGTTCCAAGGAAGGGGACCTGGACCTCTTCCTCGAAGGAACCATCGGAGCCGACAAAACCATGGATGCAGTCGGAGCCGATGACTTTTCGGCACCGACAGAAGGTCTCGATGCATCGGCTCCGTCCGGAGCCGATACAGACATAAAGGTAAGGGTGTCGGAGCCGGTCGGCGCCGACACCGAAGCCTGAGCCACATGGTGGTCGGAACCAATCGGAGCCGACACCGATGTGACCGAACCAGTATTGGCACCGATAGCCATCGGTGCCGAAGGTTTGTGCAAACCAGGATCGGCTCCAGCCGGAGCCGATCTCGACTCTGAAAGAGTCGGAACCGAGGCTGCAGGCTTAGACACAGAAGCCTGGGCCTTGGAAGACTTGGAAGTCTTACTCGGAGCCGACTTAGCCGGAGAGCCCTCCGGTTTAAGTAGGCCCCTTAAAATCAATTTGTTTCTCCTCTCCTGCAGGACTCTCTGGCTAAAGGAATGACAAATTGCACAGGAGTCCTGCAGGTGGAGAGGTCCCAGGCAGTATAAGCAAGAAGTGTGACCGTCTGTCAGAGACATCTTCTGACAGCACGAGTCACACTTCTTAAAGCCTGAGACCCTTTCCTTGGACATGGTTGCAAAAACACACACAACACAGTCCCAAGAACCAGTTATCCCAAAAATAATAAAATAACTAACCTCTCACACACACACACACACACACACCCTAACAAGGGGGGGTGGGGGTGGGAGGGGAAAAGGCCTGACTAAAAAAATTAAGGAGTGAGGGATTTTCTAGTCAGAAAGGGACTTAATCTAAACTAAAACGTTAAATATAAAGTTTTAAGGTAAAAAATGGGCAAAAATAGTATTATTTTAAACACTTACCAGGAGCTGGCAAAAGGAGGACCTCATCAGCGAAGCGGCAAATGAGATCTGGGTACTTACCGCCTTGCATCATGGGATATGGGGCTGCCTCAAGCTGGTAAAAGTGACTCTTGAGCTTAGCAAAGTGCCGAGTCGGAGCCGAGGATTGGCTCCGAACCCATCAAGCAAGAATGAAGGCGAGATTGACAACTTAACATCATATATTTACAATACAGCCCATAATAAAATATGTGCAACAGCTCTACAAAACTGCAAGCCAACTTAAAAGCCCTTGAGGCAATATTAAAAACTTATGAAAAAAATCATATATGCCTTAATAACCTTTCACAGGTTGTTGGTTTAAAAATCTTCTGCTTGTCATACAAAAAGTTAACAATAGTTAAAAAATCCATTCAAAGCAAGGTGTTGTACATGGTAGTAAAATAAACAACATATCCAAAAAACTGTGGAAACATAAAATCATAACTTAGCCCTCCTCAGTTTCAAAACACTCATAATACTAATACTATCATTCAAACCAGGGGGCTTGGTTGCATTCAATTTGAGCTGCCACCACAATTCCTTGTATTCCAGTCGGGCTTCCCAATCACCCCCTCTGCTGTCCTGCAAGACCTGCTCTAAAATTAAAAATTTGAGTTGCATATTAGGGCATGTACAAGATACTTAAAAAAAGCATTATTTTCTTTTTTCTTGGATACATCATAAAGGTGCTCGTATATCCTTCTTCTAAGGGTTCTCTCAGTTTTACCCATGTAAAAGCTGGAGCACTGAGTGCAAAAACCTAAATAAACAACTCCTTTTGTACCACAGTTGTAGAAGTGTTCAGCTCTAAATTTAAACCTCCTAGATGGAATAAATAATGAGCTGTCATTGAGCACATAAGGACACTGTTTGCATAAACCACACTTGTACGTGCCAAGTTTCGGACAAACCCTCGTGTTATCCTCACCAGATCCACCATCAAAAAGGCCCTTCAGGTTCATGTCCCTTTTCCTAATAAAATGGGGGCGTTCCTTGACAATCTGCTTAAAATCATCATGATGTGCCAAAATGGGCCAATATTTTGTAATTAACTGTTCCACTTTTGATGAATCCCCAGAGAAGGTATACACAAAACTGTTTTGATATTCAATCTGCTCTGATGGTTTTAAAAGAGTGTCGTGAGTTGCCCCACTAACTAACAGAGGGCAGTAAATAGCCTCCCCTACCAGCAATTACCTCCTCAGCTAAATCATTTATCAAGTGTGTTGGGTAACCCCTTTCATCAAAAAGTAGCTTCAAAAAATTGACCTCATCAAGAAAAAACTCCATTGTACTACACATCCTTGAGGCACGTATGAGTTGCCCCTTCACTATACCTTTCTTCTGGTGAAAGGGGTGACCACTGTTGAAATGTAAATAAGAATTAGAAAAATAATTTTTCCTATATACCTTGGATTGAAAGGTACCATTACTGACGTCTTTGAAAAGAGCAACATCAAGATAATTCAGGTGATCACTGTTTACATTGTGAGTGAATGCTAGGAAGGAAGGTTTTGTGGTTGAACAAATACCAAATTTCTCAAGAGAAAATGAAAAAAGGAGGTACTTAGCCACAGCCAAGCGAGAACACGTCCTAGCTACAGGAGCGGCAAACGAGATCTGGGGTTATGGAGCAGTGCAGCATGGGATACCTGCTTGGCCCAGCCAACGGGAGACTTCGAGCTAGTAAATAAAAGTTGGCCGAGTCAGAGCCGATATTCGGCTCCGAACCCGCAAGTAAGAATGTAGGCGAGATTGGACTACATAACATCTGCAAGACTTGATGGCTTTTCCAGTCATACCACAAATTTCATCCCACAGGTCCACCTCTATTTGCAATCCTAGAAGTTAATCCCAACTGATTCTACACTGTCCCATTACACTCTTATCCCTTTTTGGATAATTTTGTATGTCTCGGAGATTAACAGTCTACCTTACTCTCTGTGCCTCTCTTACCTCAATTAACCAAGTTACAAGTGGTGGCCACTCTTATTGCTGTGTTCTCCAAATGCATTTTGCAAGACACTACTGCATCAGCTCTCTGTAATGCTTCTTTAGAATGGCTCCTAAATTATATTTGGCTTTTACCTCCTCTCACTTTAACGGCTCCCCCTTGCTATAGATTTGGGTTCGATATTTCACATTAGTATCCTGCCACCCCCATTTCCATGATGCTGTGTTCCTTCTTTTACTGCTTTGTCTCTTGCTAATTTCAAAGGACTGCTGTTTTCCAAGTAACCAATTTTTTACTGAAGAATGTCTGACTAACACTTTGGCAAAGGGAATCAGGCAGGGTTTTTTCTATCTTGGGCGCCTCCTCTCCCCACAACACCTCAATCGAGTCTTTTTGATGTGCCTAGGGGAACTTTTCCCACAACATATCCTTCCAGGTGAAACAACAGCCCACTATCTGATACTTACCTAGAAAAGATAACTAGATTGTTTTCTCATATTTATGTAGATTTGGAGATGTCAGGCAGGTTTGAGCTTTCTGAAGTATTACTTTCTCCCAAGCAATCCTCGTTTTTTTCTCCTAGCTGCAAACAATCTCTCATATAATCCACTAGCTTTCTGATAATACATTTCTTAGGAGGAACCCAGTAAATCTGGCCGATATACAAAACATGTGGTAACACATGCCACCAAAGAACATGAATCCCCTGCATAAGATAGAGTCCTAGGGGTTTCCATTTAGCCAGGTTTTTTATTGATGTTATCCAGTATAAAATCAGAGACTTTTTGCAAATAGCTAACAAACAATTTCCTGAGTCATAACCTTAAATATTTAATCTCGTCTCCCACTGACATGTTGGTGAACTTCTCACATGGAATCTCTTCAGGAGCAAGACTAAATTGCCCTTTTTTTTTTTTTTTTTTTTTTTGTTTGTTGGTTTACTCTATACCCTGAAAAGATATCACATCTGTCTAAGATCCCAAACAACCTCTTCATACTGGTTTCCGGTGTGAAAAGTGTCAAGATAATGTCATCTGTAAACAAATTTATTTTTAACTTCCTTGTACCCCACTGACAGCTCCAAATTTGAAAGTGTCACCTTTCAATGGCCAACATCTCCAAATACAAGGCAAAGAACAGGAGGGGGACAGGGTAACCCTGCCTTGTACCCCTTGTAATCACATATTCTTCAGAAGGATTAGCTGCCATCTTAATCTGAGCTCATATTCCCCTGTAAATGTCCTGTAGTATCTGAATCAGCTTTCAAGGGAATCTCATGCCATCCAGGGTCATAAACAGGTAAGACCACTCCATTCTATCAAATGCTTTTTCCGCATCTAACGACATCACTGCAACGTTCTCATGCCTCACCCCAGCAAGCTTTTTCCCTCTTTAAGTAAGGCTACAGTGATTCCATTGTTCCAGGATTGTGGAATCCTGTCTTCATCACTTCACTTGTCATGTTTACCCATACCCTAATAGTTGTGTCCACCCCCCCCCCCACATCTTCCACACTTCTATAAGCAGGCTATCTGAACCCAGTGACTTACCAGCAGACTGCCTAGAAATCATATTACCTCAGTAATGTTAACTGTTTAACTAAAGCTTCAGCTCTCTTATTCTTTGGGGGGGGGGGGGGGGCTTTTCCTTGCAAATCAACAGCTACCATTACCAGCCCCGCTGCCCTCACTCACTTGTATACACACCTGGATAATATTTCATAAACTCCTAGAATCTCCTATGGTGTCCTCACCTCACTTTGACTTTCAAGATTCTTCAAGAACAACACTGTCCTGTCTACCTTTTTTGACCTAATCTCGCTGTTAGTGCTTTCCAGGTCCTGGTGTAATTGAAGCAAAGAGGTTCCCCAAAGTAACTTGCTGCAGCAGCAATTGTTCATCCTCCTCCCCCTGAAGATCTGCTAACAATGTATGAAGCTCAGACTTCCCACTTTCTTGCAGGACTCCTTGTCTCAACTGCAAAACACTTATCTGGGCAATCATTCTCTTCCATTTTAGCCTAGCCTGCTTCTTCTCCTTGGTATTAAACCTGTCTGCTCCAAAGTGGTTTGTAAATTCTCCCATTTCCTCAAAAACATCACCCTCTATTGCATCCAAAGCCCTTTTCAACTGCTCAGATAACCATTTTGTGTACTGAACATCCCCTAAATAGCAACAGGGGAACCTCCAATGCAACCTCCTGGCTCTTTCTGGGGCCAAAATGAAGCTAGAAACCAGGTCCCGGAGACCACCAGTAAAAAACACAGGAAACTTTACTGTATAAAAACAATATTGAGCACTTTCACTGATTGTAACCATGACTTTATCAGAATACAAAAAAAATAGTGCAATGCTCACATTTACATACTTCTCCCCAGTTACATGATTAATAAAGACCAATCAAAGCACCCAGTTATAAAGCCATTTGCATCAAGTATGATTCCACAAAATAAGTTTGTTATAGAAACATACACTTAAAAAACAGAAACTTCACATAACCCAGAAAAAATGTTACACATCATATGAAGGTAACCTTAAAACACTAGCCAGTGACAGTCCATCATTCAAACCTGGTGATGTTTGAGCATTTAATTTGATTTGCCATTTAAGTTCACATAGCTCAAGTAAATCATACCAAGGTCCCCCTCTACTATTCTTTCTGACAGTATCTAAACCAAAAAATAAAAACTTGAGAGTAGAAAATGTTGATAAATGTCTAAACAAGGCATTAGAATCTTTATGTTTTTTACATCAAAAATGTTTGGATATTCTATCATAAAGTTTTCTTTTGTTTTTTCCTACATAAAAACCATCATAATCTTGACACTTGGCTAGGTAAACTATGGAATAAAAATCAGAGAAAATGTTCAACCCATTAACCATCGTAAAGACTTTCTCTACTATATGTTTGCATTGGGTGCAAACTCCAACTTAAATGTGCCCCTTTTTATTTGTTAATGCCCCCTTACTTCCTCTATTCTGACCTTCAGGATATTGTTTTAGTGAATTATTTTTCCTAAATACCATTCTAGGTCTTGCGCCCACTATTTTTACAGCAGTTTCATAACAACTGAAACATTTCCAATTATATTTCAAAATTTTCAGAATGCTTTTATTATCATTTGGGTATGTGGTGGCAAAACTGTCTTTTGAAAGACACTGGTGTTTACATATGTGTCCCTGTTCAATTTAAATGGCTCCTGGCCTCTAATTTTAGGTACACGTAACCCCTGGTTTCTTTTCTGTTTAACTTCATCACAAATAGTGACAATTAGCTCAGTTGGATAACCTTTAGCTGTGAACATTGTAGTAATTTTTGACTGTCTACCTGGAACTGTTCATTCTCTGATTCCATACGTGCTAAATGCACAGATTACCTTTTAACTATTCCTTTTTTTTGTTTCTTAGGATGACAAATAGTGTAATGCAACATACTATTACAGTATGTACTTGTCCTGACAATGTTATTTATGATTCTCTGTTAGGCAACATCCTTACTGATTTCAACATCAAGGTAGTGTATGTGTGATGAATCATAAGTATAGGTAAATTTCAAAAAACTAGACGTTAAATTCATGTACTCAAAAAACGTTTGTAACTCACTTAAGCTCGATTCCCAGGCAATAAAAATGTCATCAAGGAAATTACATAAAGGGACCAGGGTGGTTCCTGGAACTTTTGAAAAAAGTTTTCTTGTTCCCAACATAATATGACAATGTTCAAAAATATGAAGGCACATGAGGCCGCCATAGCAACACCCTTTTTCTGTAGGAAGTATTGACCTTCCAAGAACAAACAGTTGTTTTTTAGTACCATTTCCATTAAAGTACAAAGGGTGTTGATGTCACTGTTACTGAATCCTGAAAAGTCTACCAGGAACTTATGAAAAACTTGTAAGCCATTGATATGGGGGATCACATTAAACAAATTCTGAACAACTACAGCTAAAAATATGGTATCATCTGAAAAGTTAACCTTTTTTAGTTTATTGAGAAGGTTCCAAGAGTCCCGATAAAGATGTTCAAAGAACTTTAACTGTTTTTTAGCTTGACATCTATGAACTTGGCTAAAGGATGGGTTTTCGACCTCTCCCCATCAACAATAGGTCTTGACGGTGGTTTCTACCAACAAGTCCTTATGAATCTTCAGAAAACGGAAGATGGATGGTATTACAGGATGTTTAACTTTCAAGAAAGTGTATTCCTCAAAGCCTATCTGTTTTTGGGTAAGCATGTCCTCCAAACAATAATCTATTGTTTGGTATGCCCCATGAATACAGTTTGGGATATCTTCTCATAATAATCATTGTCTAGTAAATGTATATTCAAATGATTAAGATAGTCTTCTTTGTTCATGATCACAACCCCAACCCCTTTGTTAGGTTTCATGACTCGTATCTGCCTGTCCTGGCTCAAACTTTTAAGCAATTGCCACTCACTTTTAGAAAGGTTATGTTCAACATTACTCATTGTTTTAGTAAATAATAAATGTCTAAAATCAAAAATGCGCATTTCTTCAAACAGTACAAGAACCTGCACTGGGGGTGGGTTGAAAAGACTCTTACGGGTTAAAAATTTTGCTGAAATTGACTTTCTGTATTTTTAAACAAAAATGTAAAATTTTAATTCCTAATAAACAGTTTAAAGTCAATAATAAGCTGATCAAGTTTTGCACATGATGTGGGAATAAATGTTAAGCCTCTGCTAAACAACTCTGCAATGTTACCATTGTATTCATTACTACAATAATTATAAACAGAAAAGTCACCTTTAGTGTTACTGATGATTTTCAGTTCATTTTGCAAATGGTAGTCAGCAAAAAGCTGGAGAGAAGTGAGCGAGGCATTCAGTGTCTCCTCCTACCTTACCTCCAGCTATGGATTTGAAAATTGTTCCTCTATCCTCTCGATTCAGGACTCTGTGTTTCCTGTTCTCTTTTTTGGTTCCACAAATGCTCTGAGCGTCTTGCTGTTGCAGGTTCTAAAGGGAGTTCCTCATCCTTCAACTCTTCCGTATTTCCTTGAATTTGGTTAGTTGGAAAGTTGTTAGAAGGAACAACAGGCTCAGCACCCTTCAGTATAGGGCAAGCTGTTCTGTTTTTGTACTTGTGTTGGTTCCTAACGATTTTTTTCTCATTTCAAGCCTTAATTTCATTGCTTACTTTTTCTAGGTGAACTGCTGTGGTGGTGCTTTGGTAGCGTTGTCGCCTCACAGTAAGACGCTGTCCGATTAGATTCTCAGCTAGAGCGTCTTCTGCGTGGAGACATGCGTGAATGGGCGTATCTTCGTTGAAGGTTGTGCATCAGGGCTGGTAACTTGGCACGTAAAAATCAACTACCAATCATTAGCGGACCGGAGTTCTGCTGTGGCGACCCCTAACCGGGAAAAGCCGAAAGACACAACAACTTTTTCTAGGTGAAGACAAACGTTGTTGTAAGGAATGTGATGTTGGTTAAACAACAAATCTTTAGTAATAATAGTGTCAAACACTGTTACATGTTGAACAAGTCTATCCACTTGTCTTTGATTGTGCTTGATTAAAACTTCCATAAATTCAAAACCATGTCTTTGGAATAAATCAAGTAATTTGCTGTGGACTCGTACTTGATGCAAATGACTTTGTAACTGGGGGCTTTGATTGGTCTTGATTAATCAGGGGACTGGGAGAGGAAGTATTTAAATGTGAGCATTGCACTGATTTTTTTTTTTGTATTTTGATGAAGTCATGGTTACACTCAACGAAAGTGGTCAATATTGTTTTTTATACAATGACGTTTCCTGTGGCTTTTACTGGTGGTTTCTAGGACCTGGTTTCTAGCTTCATTTTGAAGTTTTAAGATTCATGATTTGTTACGTCTTTTTGGGGCTAACCTTATTTATTTAAGCAACCAAAAGTCTTATATCCTTTATAACCCTTTTTTATCAGGAAATAACCCCCTCTCTGACCTTTCCCTCTTCAGTCGAGCCTTCAGAATACTAAAGAAAAGGCCAAGGTAAAGATTCACCTACCTCCCGCTTGATGTTATAACTTCATACCCAGGATACTTACTATAAGTTAATGCATGTACAACCTGAACTGGTTTTATTAACTTTGCCACTCTGTATGCAACCAAACAGCCCTATGTATATCATCAAGCCCAACTACAGTCCCTCTATCCTGCCTGATTGTTTTCTCTTCTCTGTCCCCAAACCAGATTCAAATCTCTCTCTCACAGTGAACTACAGTACTAATTTCCAAAAGTTTCCTAAACTTTACACTATCTTAACCTCTTCATAACTATATATTTTTGAACATCCTCGCTCCTTTCTTTTACATTTCTCTCTTTGGTCCCTCTTTCTCCCCCTCCCAGCCAACTCTCTTCTCCCCCCTGCTTACTGCTTTTTTCTTTTCCTCATTAAGTACACTCCAAATACTACCAAAAGACATTTGACAGTGTTTTCCAAATTTTCTCCTGCAATACTTTACATTCCCTTAACTTACCTCACTGATTGTTTCTGGTAGCAAAATAAGAGACCACGGCCATCTTGATCCATTTGCCCTTGCTAACCTTGGGCTCACTCTGCTCCCCTACCTACCACAACTACCATCCACCCCCATTATCCCTAAATTTATACTTATCCACAGACCACACCTACCCTCCCACACCACCAATCACACTGGTTGGGAGGGTGGCCTAATGGTTAAGGTGTTTGCCTTACAAACACAAGGTGCAAGGTTTGAGTCTCACAAAGGACAATGGCTCGCAAGGGCAGTTAGCCTATTACTAACCTAATGAACCTATCCCACAGACCACACCTACCATCCTAAGCCACTAACCACATCACACCTATTTCATCAACTACCTTCTAACATATTTAAATTTACCATAGCCCCTCCAAATCTATTTCACACACACTGTAATATCAGTCTCTACCAACTCTCATCAAGATATTATACTCAACAACCTCACACAGTGTTACTTCAAGACTTAACACTATGCAACTTGCTCTCTACCATTTACCACTACACAGCCTAACAGAACCTACATATCCTCATCTTCCACTCCCCGACAACCCCTAATGCCCTCTGTCCCAACTTTATTATTAAACCCTACCTCTTCAACAACACCACACGATCTATTTCATTATAAATACATCTATCCAAAGAGAACACTGATCATATTACTCAAAACCACTGCATCACTCAAACTTATCCACCTATTCCTAGTCACCTCAGCACATATGAAACAAAGTGGGGACAGTCATCCCAATCCTGGCCCCCAAATCCCATCACAACCACCATTCTTCAATCCCACTCAAATCACTACAATCACACACCCTCCTTTCAGAAGCTCAAATCTCCTAATCCTAAACATAAACATGAAAAGCATACTAAACAAAAGACTAGAATTCTCTGCAACTCTTCAGCACTACTCTCCAAACATAGCTATACTCACAGAAACCTGGCTAAAACCCAGCATAGTCGACACTGAAAGTCTAACCCCCTGGGTACAGCATCCTCAGACTCGACAGAACCCATAAAAAGGAGGGGATATTGCTATAATCTACAAAGATAACCTCAAAATGGAAAGGTTGGTTATCAACCCACCTAACCCTAACAATAATTAAATTCTTGTCTCCCGCCTTCAAATAAACCACAACAAACATCATTATTACAGCCATTTACATTCCCCCTGGTAACAACCCTTCCACCATTGAAAACCTACTTCACTGGTGCTCAACAACATACACTTAGAAAACCATTATATTCAGTGACTTTAACCTTGGACTGGGCAACCATCTCATCAAACAATCCAATTAACTTTGTAAAGCTACATAGTTTCTTACAACTAATCCAATCCCCCACAACTTTGGACAAGCACAGTAATAAACATTCAATACTTGACTGGGTTCTCACCAACAAACACTCCCTATACCCTCAATATGGTTGTCTCCCTAACAACCTAAGTGACCACCTACCCACTTACTTATACAGGCAGCACAACCTAATCCCAAACAGCTCTGACTACAGATACATTCGCAGCAAGAACATTTTTTCGCCTGATATCTTTAACAGCCTCCTGCAAAACTGTAACTGGTCTCCACTAACGCACCTACCTCTAGACTCTGCCATACAGTATTTCAATGAAAAATTCACCCAAATCCAAACATACACCATGGCTCTCTAACGAAACCATAAAACTCCTGAAACTAAGACAGAAAACCTGGACCCAATACCCAGAAACAAAAAAAAAGTCTCTTCTTCTTAAACATCGTCAAATGCGCAACCTTGCCAAAAAACTTATCACGCAACTATGCAAGATAAACACCACAATAACCCCCAGAGATTCTAGAAAGCAACCGCCTACTAAAACCAGGTTACAGCACTACCACAGCCCCATCCACAACAGAAATTACCATAAACATAGCAACCCAGTATATCGCTCATTTTATTAATTCCATACCATCACTTGTAAAAACAGAATCTGTTTCCCCACTATCCATAACTTCCCACACAACAGACAACCCAAACTCCTTTACAATAAAACCAATCCAAACGAACACCATTAAGAAACGCATGTCCAAACTAAAGCCATCTTCACTTGCAGCCGATCCCCTCGGTGGTGGTGCTGCGGTAGCGTTGTCGCCTTACAGTAAGACGCTGTCTGGTTCGATTCTCAGCTACAGCATCTTCTGCGTGGAGACATGCGTAAATGGGCGTACCTTCATTGAAGGTTGTGCGTCAGGGCTGGTAACTTGGCACGTAAAAATCAACTACCAATCATTAGCGGACCGGAGTTCCGCTGTGGCGACCCCTAACCGGGAAAAGCCGAAAGACACAAACAAAGCATCAGACACCATCTCCTACCCTATATCCACCCTCATAAATTGATCTGTAAAAAAAACAATGCATCTCTAAACTGTGGAAAATCTCTTATATCATCCATCTGCACAAGGGTGGAACTTCCACAGATCTCATAAACTACCATCTGATAGCTACAATTCTCCCTACAGCAAAAATACTTGAAAAATGTATCCACTCAGAACTACATGATTACCTAACAAAAAACAACCTCCTAGCCTCATCCCAGCAGTTTTACACCCAAACACAACACCACTACCACACTGGCCAGCCTTACCAAACAATTAACCAAATCCAAAATTCTGGACAACTGGCATCCATCATCTTTCTTAATACGTCTAAAGCTTTTGACAACTCGACACTGTAAAACTCTACTGCCAATCATGAGTGGACAGGTGATCCGCTGTGGCGACCCCTAACCAGGAAAAGCCGAAAGAAGAAGTGTTAATCTTCTTGAATTCCTTTTTTAATTTTTAAAAAAATTGTACAAATGAGACTGGAGGGGGACAGCTCATTGAGACCGTGCTATACTGGAAGTCCCTAGCAACCAAGAAGAAATATTGAATAAAAACCTTTGCCTAGGAGACTGGAGGTTTAGTGACTCCCTGAGACAACATGTGTTCAAAGACTGGAATAAATGGAGAGATCTGGTTCCTTGGACAACAAAGAATCTTTTGAAAAGGGAGGAGGGATCCCCATTGCCAACTGTACCCCAAATGGATTACCTTTAGAACCCAGCTGTCTGAATCAATCTGATGTCACAAGGGGAAATGAAGTCTCACAAACATGGAAAGACTGTCATGGTTTGGGAGAAAGGGGCTGAAAAGGTAAAGTCATGTTGACTGACAAGGTTTTCCTTGATTTTTATTTATTTATTTATTTTTTTAGAAATGTTCCTTTATTTATAGGGTCTCTTCCATTGTTTTTTAAAACATTGTTTGCCAGTTTCTTGCTTCTTAAATTGCTTAATGAAGAAAACAGCTGATGAGCAGGGGAAATTACTATCTGTCCTGAAAAAGTACGGATGAAAAACCTGAGACACTCCTTGAATCAGTTTCCCCTTTTCATCACACCTCTTATGCACTTCAGCTGCAGAAGGGTCAAACAAAACCTCTTTATCCAAAGGAGAATTTGAAATCTCGGATGTAACATCTTCAGGGTGATTTTGATAACAAATCCAACAAAATCTCATCAAACCTGATCCAGAAGCAGCGACTGTGGAGGAAGAATCAGCAGCATCAGAAGCACATTTTAGAATATGTTTAGTCATAATGGAAACAATTTCACAAAAGCACTCAGTAAATTCTTTACTTTAGAAGAAGGATGGGTCACCATTAACGTCTCCATATTCTCAAAAGATAACAAAAGTATTACCATATTAGCATGACAACTTAAAATTCTGAAAGTTAAACTACTAGAAGAATACATTTTCTTCTCTAACTTATCCATTGTTTTCCTATCCTTATCAGGGAAGTGGGGTTAGCAGCTGGAACCTGTTTAGTAAAAACAAATCTGGACAGAGGAGTAACTGATGGGTCAGCCTTAGGATTAGAAAACAGGTACCTGTGTGCTAGGGGATCTTGTATAACTTTTCAGACTTCTTGGGAGGAAGAGGCTGTCAATTAGGCAAGCTAAAGGCAGTGAGGAAAAATATTATGCAAGACAAGCAAGACAGGATGCATAGCTGCAGCTTTAGCCATTTATAACTAAGAAATCACAGTACATTTTTTGTGCTACAGGAACATTGTTTAGGTCCCACTAAATAACTTCTTTCATCTTAGAGAAAGTGACAGAAAAATAAATCTCTTCAGCAGGGAAATCTGATGATAAACTTTCTTCAGAATCAGAATGCCAAGACTGAGATGATATTATTGAACTACAACCATCTCCTTGCAATGTCTGCTCTTCTGAATGAAATTCCCTGTCAGAAAGAGAAAGAACTCTTTTCCTTTTCTGAAAAATTAGGGAACAAGAAGTTTCTTAGCAAATCCCAGTAAATCTGCCCTGTCCACAGAATACTGAAAGCTTCTCAGTAAGCACACTGTCCTTGAATATAGACCAACTCATATGAGGGCACATCTGTCCCACCTTCCACCACCCTTTCCTGGCAAAGTGAAAACCCTTCACGTGCTCCTTCCCCCTGAGACTGACAACAGTGGTTCTCCCTTGCACGCCAATAGCATCTCTACAGTTGGAGAGGATGTGGCTATCCCCTGGTCTTGGATGACTGCAGATGCTATACCAACAAGACTAGGGGAAAAGATGGGTGGTCTGAGAAACAACAAGCAGTCAAGGCAGAATAGGAGAATCCTGACACCCAGAGACTCCTTTACAATTGTCTTCTTTTTGCTGGCAACATATAAGGTAAATAACAAGTGGTTCTGAGGTAAGTAAACTACTGACAGTCTCTATCAAGCCCAGTATCTCACCCTACACAAATACAATTTTCCAATTTAAGTACAATTTTAGTCAAAGTACATTTTCTCACAGACAGTTCACATAAGCATAGCCATAAACATGTTTGTTAAAAAAAGTATATGACACTCCCAAAACAAAACAGTTTCTTAGCTACAAAAAAAAATACTGGTTTGACAGAAAAAGAAACACTAGTTTTCCTCATAGAATAAAAGACGGGAACGTTTCTCCAGTAGGGATATGTCTACACAGCTCAAGATTGCTAGCTGATTGACACTTCCACAAGTGCAACATAAGGACACACTCACTCTTTGGCAGCAAACAAACTGTAAATATCTGCACACTCCAACTGTCCTTTTATGGAGTTCTGCTCATGCTTTTGATAGATGGAGTGGGTGAAAGGTATTATTAGCTTTGTGAAGCTAGCTGGATGGGGTAAGATGCATACACCTTAGGCTACAGCAACAATAATCCATGTTAGAACATCTGTACAGTCCGTCAAATCTTAGTTGACTGAAGTAGCAATGAAATTTGCAAATGTTCCACAGGCTGTATGACTTCTGACAATGTTATACTATTTACGATTTCTGAGAAAAAGGTTAACCTTGGGACTTGTATTCCATAAATATCATTTAAAACTATGATAAATTATAACATGTTGTTGTTCTTCTGCTGATCTATTAGATCACTCTTCTTATGTATGTAGCTCCACTTTGAAATGTATCCTAAGAAGCAGCAAATCAACATGTATGTCGTTATTACCAATAACATTACCATGAACAATTTGTTCATTTTCATTTTTTGTGGTTACAGTTAACAAATGACAATCAGTGTGCAATGGAATACAGTCTTTTATGAATATATCAAATGCAATTTTATTAATGCATCATGTCTACATATAGTACCCGAAGATATCATTTATTTTATATTAATTTCTAATATTTGTGATGTCTTTGGCTGCTGCCTAAGGCCATGGCTAAAAATTGAGCTTGGACCTACCAACTTCCCCAGTTAAATAAAAAAGAAATAAAACAATGGAGGTATCTAAGGGAGGGGGAACACGGGGCTAGCCCTACACTTTACTCATGCCAACTAATTTATTATTTTATTAACTGATATTTGATGGAATGGTCCAGGAGTTGAATTAATGGACAATAAGCAGACAAATACAAAAATTTGTCATGCAGAGACAGGATTGGTGAAAACGTAGCCTGGTGTGAGAACTAGAAATAAAGCCTGCATGCAGAAGACAGACATTAGCTTTGTTTGAGGCAGATACATGGCATTTAAAAAAGAGAAAGCACTAGGATTAGGAATAGAAAAGCACTTATAGAAGGGTGAGGAATAAAATACAAAAGAACTAGAAATGTTAAAACTGAAGGAAGCAATTAAAAACTATCAAGGGTACAATTAATTATTTAAAATAAGGCAAAGACCTTGGTAAGCAATTACATAGTACACAAGACTAAAGTACAGTTGTGTACACTTACCATAAATGTAGATGTTCGAGTGTATTCACTGTTGCAGTCATTACATTTGGGTTATACTGCTGGCAGGTTGCCCTCAGTTGGCCTGAATTCCAAAGTGTTGGGTCCTGCATCAGTTGCTGTCGCCTCTTCCCTGACGTCAGGTCGTCAGGGTTATAAAAGATGCAGCAAACGCCATTTTATTCAGTTTTTCTTGCCCCAGATGTCAGGTGCCCCAAAAGGGTAGGCTAAAAAATTATGTAAATAAAACATACATGCATCAAAATAAGCTTTACCTTCATCTATAAGCAAATACACCACCTAGGTTGTATAGATTAGAGAAGTAAAGATAAGTTCAGCAAAAATAAGGGGGATGGCGGGTGGGTAACCTGGACTGCAACAGTGAATACACTCGAACATCTACATTTATGGTAAGTATACACAACTGTACTATGTTCTTCGTGTTTCACTGTTGCAGTCATTACATTTGGGTTGAGTCCCAAAGCTATGGTTGGGGGTCTGGAGCTAAACAGCATTAGGAGCGGCTATGAGGCCCTGCAGAACTGCAGTGGCAAAGCCTGCCCTGGATTTAGAGTAAAGAGGCCGATTGTAATGTTTTGTAAAGGTATGCACTGAACTCCAAGTAGCAGCCTCTAAAGTGTCTTTGGTTGGTACTCACCTGAGAAAGGCTGCAGAAGTGGCTGCAGCTCTGGTTGAATGTGGCCTAATGCCCTTAGGCACTGGTTTGCCATGCTGTGAGTAGCAGAAACGAATGCAGTGACCTGGAGATAGCCTTGCCTTCTGATGCTGTGGCATATGCCACTAGTAATTGTTCTGTCTTTCTGAAGACTTTAGTTTTGTCCAAGTAGAATCTAAGTTGTCTGTGTACGTCCAAAGAATGCAGAATTTTCTCCCCCTTGTTCTGTGGATTTGGATACAAAATTGGCAAATGAATTGTTTGGTTAAGGGCTACACTGGATACCACCTTAGGAATAAAGGTAGGGTTTGTTCTCAGAGAGACCCTGTTTGGATAAAAAAAAGATATAGGGTTCCACTGCCATGAGAGCTTGTAGCTCTGAAACTAGTCTTGCAGAAGTTATTGCTAGGAGCAGAGCTGTTTTCCAAGATAAGAACTTTATATCCGCAGTAGCAGCTGGCTCAAAAGGAAGTAAGGTGAGTTTTTCCAAGACATAATTGAGGTCCCATGCAGGTATTGGTGTTCTCCTTGGAGGCCTTAAGTTTTTGGCTCCTCTGAGGTACTGTCTTAATAAAGGATGAGAAAAGAGTGGTGGCTCTGTATTGTAATGAGCCGAAATGGCAGAGGCATGGATTTTAATTGAAGAAAAAGATAAGCCTTTGTCCAGCATCTCAGTTAAGTATTGTAAAATCTGAGGAATATTTGGGACAGATGTATCAGTTCCTTGAGCTTGGTTCCAAGCGCAGAATCTCTTCCATTTCCCAACATAGGATTTTCTAGTACTAGGCCTTCTGGCTTCTAAAATGACATCCATCACAGCTTTACTGAAAGGTGGGGTTTGTATGGCTACATTATCCGCCATGCTGCCAGGTTTAGGGTCCTGAGTTGGCTGTGCAGAATCTGATTGTTTTGCTGGGACAGTAGATGAGGTATTTGAGGTAAGGTCCAGGCTGGGCATTGGGACAAGTTCATTAAGATCGGATACCAGTACTGGTGTGGCCAGTCTGGGGCAATCAGAATCATTTTTGGTTTCTACTGCCTGACCTTTAGGAGTACCTTGGGGAGGAGAGTCAGTGGAGGAAAGGCATACACTGATAGCCTAGTATAAACCTATGAACCTAAACCTATCTGCCCTAAGGCATTTATAAGCCTAGCCCAAATTTTTGTGGCTTACGCCACCCCTTATATGAAAAAATACTGTGCCCATTAGTTTGTTGTGCCTCTGTCCAGCAGTGACACAGAGATGATTCCCGGGGTAAACCTACGATCTCCCATCCACAGGTCAAGATTTCTCTTGAATAGAGCCAGCGAGGTGCTCTGCCTCACATGGACCGGGATTTTATTCCACAGCATAGGGAGTCTCTGAGTGATAAATCTATCCCTCCAGCACGTCCTATTTATATCCGTGCTAAGGTTTAAGTCGCTTGCTCTAGTGGTTTTGGTGGATTTGGATTTTTTGAGGTGGAGCATGTCCATTAATTCCGGGTTGGACATGGCCTTGTATGTCAGGCACATGTCACCTCTGAGCAGATGGTATGCGACTGAATAGGGCTGGAGTTTCTTCAATCTGGCAGCATATGACAGATTTTGGAGTCCCTTTATCCTTTTGGTGAGGAACTTTTGAGGTCTCTCCAATTGCTGCAGATGTCAGGTGAGATACATCCCGAATGGGGCATTGTACTCGATCATTGGTCTGATAAGTGAAGAGTACAGGGGAACAATGACCTCACTAGATCTGGATGTGAATCCCTTCATGATCAGGTGGGCAATGTAGAAGGTCTTTCTAACCACTTTAGCAACGTGAGTGTCAAAAGAAAGTCCACTGTCAACCTGGGTCAACAGGTCCCTGATAACCTCTTCTGTGCTTAGTGGATTGCCACCTATATGGTAGCTTGGGGTTACCTTGTTTTTCCCGAAGGGTATGACTATACATTTTTTGGCGTTTAACTTCAGGCCATGGCTCTGGCACCAGCTATCTGTTTCCGTGAGTCCCTTCTGAAGGATATCCGTGTCCGATGCACTTTCCACTATGGCGCCCAGTTTGCAGTCGTCTGCAAACTTTGTCAGCCAAAGTCCTCCCATGTTGGCCTGTACTTCTGAGAAGTAGATGCCGAACAATAGGGGGCCAAGGACCGAGCCCTGTGGGACACCACTTGTGACCGGTTTGTCCAGTTGAAAGATAAGGCGTCCACTTTCCAAGCTTGTCTGTTATAAGTCCTTGTGCAGAATCTTTTAAGTTGATTGTTTTGAGGGAAGGCAAATAGATCTATGTCCGGGTGTCCCCATTTCTTTGTTATCATGCTGAAGACTTGTGGATCCAGGTGCCGCTCGTGGGGATCCATGAGGTTTCTGCTTAGTTCGTCTGCCAGAATATTTTCCTTTCCTGGCAGGAATTGTGCCTGCAGATGAACTTGGTAAGTCAATGCTGTGTCCCATAAAGCCATGGCTTGTCTGCACAGGGGATAAGAATGAGTGCCCCCCTGCTTGTTTATATACCACATGACCATGGTGTTGTCTGTCTTTATCAGTAGTTGTCCCGGATGAAGTAGGTCCTTGAAGGCTGTCAGGACATTTTGAACAGCTAGCATCTCTTTTTGATTGATATGTAGATGCTTTTGGTTTGTGGACCAGGTGCCCTGAATGCCTCTCCCTGCCATGTGTGCCCCCCATGCATAATCTGAAGTGTCCATCGTTAGGCTCTGCCTGGCTGGGAGTAGTGAGAATGACTGTCCCTTGTTTTGGTGACAAGCCTTTGCCCACCATCGAAACTCCTGTTGCAGGCAGTCGCCTCATAGTTAGACGTTGCCCGTTCGATTCTCAGAGCGTCTTCTGTGTGGCGACATGCGTGAATGGTGTTCCTTCGTTGAAGGTTGTGCGTTAGGCCCGGCAAGCCAGTACATAAAAATCTACTGCCAATCATTAGCGGACCGGAGTTCCGCTGTGGCGACCGCTAACCGGGAAAAAGCCGAAAGACACAAAATTGTTTCCAGACTGTGGCAATGTTGTGTCCAGACAATTTTTAGGTACCACTGAATTTTCCTCATATGCAGTCTTGCATATGGAATTAGTAAGAAGCAGGATGCCATGAAGCCCAAAGCCTGCAGACTTTTTCTTGCAGATAACTGGGCCTTTGTTGCCATTTCCTTGAAATAGGCAGTCAGTTGCCTTTGTTTGTCTGGAGTGAGATAAGCCATCTGGGCAGTTGTATTTAAGCTTGCACCCAGGAATATTATTTCTTGAGAGGGTACTAGTTTTGATTTCTTTTTGTTGACTGTGTACCCTAAGCATGTTAATAGTCTTATTACAAACGTCAGATGCTGTAGTAGAATGTCCTTGTTCTCTGCTTGTATGAGGCAGTCATCCAAGTAAGGATATATTTGTATTCCTCTTTGTCTGCAGTAAGCAATTACTGGTGCCAGGCACTTTGTGAAGACTCTGGGCGCAGTAGATAAGCCAAAGGGCAGTACAGAGAATTCGTAATGCTTTGAGCCAGCCTTGAATCTGAGGTATCTTCTGCAGGATTATCTGATTGGGACATGCAGGTAAGCCTCTTTTAGGTCTAAAGTCATGAGCCAAGCCTTGCTGCCCAGCATGGGCAGAAGCTGCTGTAAGGTCAACATCTTGAATTTTGGTATATCCAGGAAAGTGTTTAGAATAGATAGGTCCAGTATTGGTCTCCATGCTTTGCCCTTTCTGGGTACCAAGAACAGTCGAGTAATATCCTTGTCCCTGTTCTTGCTGTGGCACTTGTTGAATAGCCCTCATGTCCATGTGAGCTGCGACTTGTTTTTGAGGCTCTGCCCATTGATTTTTTGGCAGGTCTGGCCAACCGTTTGCCCTTGGCAGGGTATGGAAATGAAACTTGTAACCTTGTGACACTATGTCTAGAACCCATTTGTCCTGGGTTATAATATGCCAATTTTGAGAAAAAGTGCTAGTTTTCCCCCTAAGGGTGTTGCCAGAAGGTAAGTGCTTGGTGCAGGCAGGGGGAAGTCATTGGGACTGTTTCCTGTATGATTGTGTTTCGTCTTCTCCACCTTTGGAGGTAGAAGCACTCCACTGCTTAGACCTGTAGGATCCTTGCAGCTGTGATCTGCCTCTAGGGTGTCTGGATCTGCCCCTTTGAGGTCTGTCTGAGACTGGAAAGGACCAGTTCTTTGTAGGCCAGTGTCTGCTAAATCTAGGTGGCTGTACCTGTAAGAAATCCTTAACCGTTTGCATAGATTTAGCTTTGTCCTCCATTTTCTTTAACATCTCTTCTGCCTTAACACCAAACAAGGTATCATGTTGTAAAGGAGCATCTAATAATTTTGCTTTAACATGGTCAGGCAGATTTTGTTCCTTTAACCAAGCATGCCTCCTAATGACAGAACCCGTAACAGTGTCCCTGCAGGAGGCCTCCAGAGAATTAAACCCACATTGCAAAGTATGCTTTCCAACTTGTTCAGCTGCATGCAATAAATCCTGCATTTCTTTGTTTTCTGCACATTTAAAGTTTGCCATAATTTTCTGTTTAAGCAGTGTCATGATATATTGCTGATATTTAAGCATATAAAACTGGCAATTTAAGGCCCTTATAGTCAAAGTAGCAGATGTGTAAATCTTTTTTCCCCATCTATCCAGTGCCCTAGAATCCCTGTCAGAGGGGGTAGGGTTTTTTGCAGTAGAAGCCTTGACCCCTTTGGGACCCTGAGAAATAGTTTCTGGGTCTGCAGTAGGGTTTTTGAAAAGGAATTTATGAGAGTCAGGGACCTTGTAGTATCTGTCCAGCTTAACAGGAGCTGGAGGTAAAGAGTCAGGGGTCAGACTAGATTCTGAGAACACACAATCTACAATGTCCAACACAGGAGGAATAGCTAGAGGCCTGTGTTGAGGTAGTAAAAGGAAGTCTCTGAGCCTTTTCTTAGATTCTAAAAAATCTTGGCTCTCCCAGTGGAAGTGCTCTCTCATGGTATGCAAGGTTTCCCCAAAACAGTAGCCCTCAGGAGGAGAAGCTGAAGGAATTGATTCTTCAGCATCAGAATCCTCATATAGGGGAATAGAATATTCCTGATCAGAAGAGGAATTAGAAGAAATGGAAACCTGATCTGAAAATTCATAGTCCGTCTCTTGCCTAGGCCTCTTATCAGGAGGGGGATGGGAACCCCTGATCAAGATAATTAAGTCTTCGGCCATTTTGAGCATCTGTTTTTTGGGCATGGAGGCCTGTCCTTGTGGCTGGTGAACTTGTTTCTTTGCCTTTAAAGGTGTTTTATCTTTGTCTTTAAAGTCGGTTTAATATATAATTGTTTAGGTCTGAAAACACCCTCAGAAGCCGATGCCTGCTCAGAGGCTCTGGACCCATTTGAGGGAATAATCTCCGAGGCTCCAATACCTTAAGTTTTCAGCGGCCTGGCCAACTCCACATGAGAGTCGGTAGCGGCCTGCGACTCTAAAGTAGCGGGCATCAGGGGCTGCAAAAGTGCCTTACTGAGAACCGGCGACTTGCTTAGGAGAAGCTTCGTTGTCGGTTTTGGACCTCGGTTGCCTGTCTTTTTCTTTTTCTTTGCGTTTTTTGTGAATTCCGGTAGTCGGATGACTGTCTGACGACATTGTAAAATTAAATCTTCACTCAAAATAGCTTAATGCAAAAGCATACTGACGCTTAACAGTGCGTTGGTTAAATCTAGCACAAAACCAGCAACTAGCAACGTCGTGGTCAGGGCCTAGGCAAGGAATACAGTAAGAATGAAAGTCCTTATGAGGTATTTGCTTCCCACAAGAAATACAATTATTAACTTTTTCTGACATCGGTCTGAAGCAAGAAAAAAGTTTCCCCAACGGGGTACTTAGCTTTTAATGAAGACTTCAGATCTGATACTCGAACACGAAAATCTCAGGAGTTGGCCGACCGGCACTTACGAACTGCTTCTGCTTCGGGCACCACGCGGCAAGAAAGACTGAATAAAATGGTGTCAGCTGCATCTTTTATACCCCTGATGACCTGACATCAGGGAAGAGGCGACAGCAACCGATGCAGGACCCAAGACTTTGGAATTCAGGCTGACTGAGGGCAACCTGCCAGCAGGATAACCCAAATGTAATGACTGCAGCAGTGAAACACGAAGAACATCTGCAAAATAAAGATGTCTCAGACTAGATAGCAGGGTATAAAAGTAACGTATAAGGCAGATCAGCACTCACTGTAAATGTCTTTTACCTGAAAACTGGGAGATGGGTACCTCATCCTGCTGGATTATATTTCTCAACTATAAGATATTAACTACTGTGAACTTTTTATGCAGCAGAGATTTTCAATCCTGGTCTCCACTGAAAATAGACTATAACCCGGAGGAACAAGTAAGTTAATCAATCAATAAATTTCTTAAGGTCTATTCCTTAGTGAATCATTCTGATAGTGTCTGTGAACAATGATGGCAGAAGCCTATAGCTTCAGGTTGTTACCAACAGCAAGTATTTCAAAGTATCAAATCAACATCAATTTGCAAGATTCTAACTACAGTGTCACGTCTTAACCTGTCATTTCTTCACCCATGCAAGAAAGTAAATTTTAAATTATTACAACTGACACATACATTCTGCAAGCTCTTATAAAAGCATTACATAATATAAAATGTTATGCTTAGTGTAATATAATAAAATGCAAGTTAGAATATAAAGTTTCTTTGTCAGTTACCTGCAGGTACAATAGAAAAGATGTCCATTTCTGTGAAGCTGCTGAGCCAGCTCTAACTGGTGGTTGCTCATTAGGTTTTCATTAATAACAACGATAAGTGGTTTCTCTGCTTCTAACGTCTCAAGACAGCTACCAGCACCTAAATAACCAGAAAGAAACAGAAGTGTGCCAATGTTTAAAAATGCAATTATAAATGAACTGTAGTATAATATTACTACTCAATCTCACATCAGTCAAACGGGGGCGAAGAACAGCAAAATTTGTAATACCTCGTGCACTCATACCTTACATTGTGAAGTCAGACCATTTCAGATAGCATACCTTCTTATGAAGTGACAACAATGAAAGTACACACAATTCCAAAAAAATAGGGGTCACACACACAGTCAAATGAATGAGCAAAAATTAATGCTGAGCAGTTCACTTTAAGGATGTGAAGGAACTCAACAATTCTGGTTGCAGGGACTTCAGAGATGGCTGCACTTGGAGTAACAGCTTAAGTTCAACTCTCACAGTGTGAAAACAGAAACTCAGAACACAGAGCCAGTAAAATAGAAGTTATGTCCTTACCATAATGTTCCATGTGGAGTGTTCATCTCGCCTTTGTTCTTACACATGGGTTTGGAGCCAATCCTCGGCTCCGAGTCGGCCACTTGGCAAAGCTCTGCATCGAAAAGAAGCTCGAGACCAACCTGTCTCCCACAATTCCCTCTGCCTTTACCTCAGATCTAGTTTGCAAACAATACCAGATCCCAACGGGAATGAAACACACAACATACATGCTAAGGTGTAGCTGAAAACAGCAGTAACAGCTGAGAGAAAACAGAAGCGGGAGAACCAAACCAGACATCTAAACTGGACGTTCTTCCTGACCTTTGGGTGGGAGGGTGGGAATGTAAGAACAAAGGCGAGATGAACACTCCACATGGAACGTTATGGTAAGGACATAACTTCTATATGTGAGAGTGTTCAATCTAGCCGTTTGTTCTTACACATGGGTAGCGTCCCTAGCTCCGTGACCCTGAGAAACTCACAGAAGAACATTCCTGCGCACAGTGGAACCAAAGGTTGCCCTGTCCCTGGAAACCCTATCCACTTTGTAATGAGTAATGAACCTATGTGGTTTAGACCAAGTGGCGGCCGCACAAATAGTGTCCAAAGGTAGGCAGGCCGCATGAGCCAGGGATGTAGATATTGATCTAGTAGAATGTCCTTTCGGTTTGACAGTTAAACTCTGACCAGTAGCAGTATAAACAAAAATAATACAATCGGATAGCCATTTGGAAAGGGTACGCTTCGTCACTGCCATGCCCTTTCTGCTGTCCGCAAAGGCTATAAAGAGTTGATCTGCCTTTCTGTGATCCTTTGTTCTATCCAAGTAAAATCTTAGTTGTCTATGAACATCCAACTTGTGTAACATATATTCTAGCTTATTGGAATGGTTCTTGAAAAATGTGGGGAGCTCACTGGACTGATTAATGTTATTGATTGAACAAACCTTAGGAAGAAAGGACGGGTTGGTGCGAAGAGATACCCTATCAGGGTGAAAGATCAAATATAGGTGTTTAATGGAAAGAGCTTGAAGTTCTGATACTCATCTGGCTGAAGTGATAGCTACCAGAAAGAGGGTTTTCCATGACAGGAACTTCAAAGAACAGGAAGAGGCTGGTTCAAACGGTGGTAGCATTAATAGTGATAACAGGAGGTTCAGATTCCATGGTGGTGTAGGAAACCTGACTGGTGGCCTGATATGGAAAGAACCTTTTAGAAAGGCCTTACAAAGTCTATGAGCCATAATAGGCGCTCCATTTTCTCCCACATGAAAGTTTGAAATAGCAGCCAATTGAACCCTCAAGGTGGCAGGAGAAGCTCCTTGGTGAAATAGTACGGATAGAAACTCCAAGACTTTGTTCAGTGGGGCTATTAAGGGATCCAAATGTTGCGTAGTTGCCCAGTATACAAAACGCTTCCACTTACTAGTGTAAATCGTCGTAGTGGAAGCTTTATGAGAAGCCACCAGAATATTTTGAACCGCAGGAGAAAGATCAGACCTGGCTAAAAAGGGAAGCGGAGCAGCCAAGCTGCTAGTCTGAGGGACAGGAGCGACGGGTGAGGAGCCTCTGACGAGTGGGTCAGTAGATCCGGCTCCGGGTCCAGGATCCAGGGTTCCTGTATTTGGTGTGCTTGAAGAAAGGGGAACCAAATTTGACGAGGCCAGAATGGGGCAATGAGGATTATCGTCCTCTCCAGGTTGTTGGCTTTCTGCAGAAATCTTGGAATCAGAGGTATAGGAGGGAAGGCGTACAGGAGACCCGGGGGCCAATCGTGAATCAGAGCGTCCCTGGGGACTTCCCCTGGAGGGGGTAATAGGGCAAAGTAGCTTCTGCATTTGGCGTTCATTGGAGACGCAAACAGATCACAGCAAGGCTGGCCCCACTTGCGGAATATCATGTCCGCAATTGTTCGTTTGAGGGACCACTCGTAAGGTAACAGGATGGTTCTGCTCAACCTGTCCGCTATGACGTTGGATAACCCCGGGATGTGCGTTGCTATCAGAAAGCGACCCATGGAGTCTGCCCATTGCCAAATTCTCATGGCCTCTCTGCATAACTGGTAAGATTTGGTTCCTCCTTGCTTGTTTATGCACCAGACTACGGACATGTTGTCCGATTGAACTGCAATGGTCCCTGGAGGTAGAAGGGGAGAAAAGTGTTGCAACGCCAGAAACACTGCCCTCATCTCCAGAACATTGATGTGCAGATTGTACTCTAGATTGGTCCATTCGCCTTGGACTGTCTGTCCCTGAAAGATGCCCCCCCCCACCCTATCAGGGAAGCATCCGTGGTCACCGTAGCTGTCGGAGTGGGTAGCACAAACGGTCGGCCGCCGGAGAGATTGCAACTCTGAAGCCACCAAGACAGGTGCAATTTGCAAATGTTCGTGATGTGAATTTCGTGTGTCAGCGGTAACTGTTGGAACGACCATTGTGCGAATAGCAGCCATTGAAGGACTCTCATGTGCAGTCTTCCCAGGGGTATCGCAATGAGGGAAGCCGCCATGAGACCCAAAACTTTCAGAACCAGTTTTGCCGGGGATTTTTTGGACAACAGGAGAAGAGATATGTGATTTTGTAGAGAGGCTATTCTTTCTGAGGGAAGCCTTAGAATCAAGCAACGAGTATCTAATTCTGCTCCTATGAATGAGATATGCTGTGATGGCTGTAATGCAGATTTTTCGAAATTTACGGAAATTCCGAGATGAACACAGAGTTCTAGTGTGTAATCCCTGGCCTGAATCAGTCGACACTCGGTGGTGGCAGTAAGGAGCCAGTCGTCCAGATACGGAAACACCTGGAATCCTATGCGTCTCAAGTGAGACGCTACCACTGCCATACATTTGGTGAAGACCCTGGGGGCTGAGGTCAGACCAAAGGGCAGGGCTCGAAATTGAAAGTGACTGGCTCCCAGCCGGAAGCGCAAGTGATCCCTGGACGCTCTGGCCATTTTGATGTGGTAGTACGCGCCCTTGAGATCTATTGAGCACATCCAGTAGTCCTTCTGTAAGAATGGAAGGATTGATTGAAGCGTGACCATCCGGAACTTTTCTTTCTTGACGAAAGTATTGAGCTTGCTTAGGTCCAGAATTGGCCTCCAGTCCCCTGTCTTTTTTGGAACTAAAAAGAACCTTGAGTAAGTTCCGAATCCTCTTTGGTCCACCGGGACTGGTTGGATGACTCCTTTTTTCTAGCAGCTTTGAAATTTCTATAGCTGCAGGATCTCGCAGATGGGGCGGTACATCTGGGAGTCTTTTCTCGATAATGGGGAAATAGAAATGGAATTCTGTAACCTCTGGTAATAATGCTTTTTACCCATTTGTCTGAGGTAAGACTTTGCCAGGCCTGAGGGTATAAAGCTAAGCGACCCCCGACTGCCTCCAGAGCAGGACAGTCGGGCCTCCTCTCAGGAGTGCTGGAAAGGCTTCCCAGGGAGTGTATCCCTGTCACCTTGGTTTTGCGGACCCCCTCTGCCACCAGGGTGACGTCTTCCACCTCTGCCCCCCTCTCTGCCTCTGGAGGGGCCATCACCCTGTGTGCTTGGGAAAGAGGCTTGGGGTTTTTGAAACCACATTTTTCCACCTCGTTGCCCTTTGGGGTACGGTCTGGATGGGGTGGAAAAACGGACTCCGACAGCAGACAGAGTCTTTCCCTCTTGCTCACACCGGGTGAGGGTCTCCTTTACTTTGGGGCCAAAGAGAGTGGCACCGTCAAATGGGGCGTTAGTAAAGGAAGACTTGAAGGCTTCCGCAAAGGAACATAAGCGCATCCAGGATTGCCTACGAAGGGCAATCGCTGAATCCGCAGCCCTACTCGACCCTTCGGCTGCATATGAAATGAGCCTCATGGACGAGTTCACAATTGATGCAAGGGTATTGAGTTGTGCTGTAACTTTTTCTGCGACAGCAGCATCTGTAGTACCCTGGAGGGTATCTCCCAACTCTTTGATTAGATCCCTCTGTAAACGTGTGAAATGCGTCAAATAGTTCAGCGATCGCATGGAAAAAGCCGCTGAACTAAAAATGCGCTTCCCATACCTGTCCATAGTCCTAGAATCTCTGTTAGGCGGATGGACAGATGAGGAAGATTCAGACATCTCCTTCTTAGTGGCAGCTGCCACCACCATAGCATCCACTGGAACTCCTTTTGTGAGATATGCCTTGTCTTGAGGGGCCGTAATATATTTATTAGGCTTTCTAGGGACTGGCTCCACTGTGTCAGGTGTCTCCCACTCCCTTCGAGCAATCAATTCCATCAACTCATCGAAGGGCGGAGTGACCCAGGAGGAAGAAGGGCGAGCACCGAATGCCTCCAGCAAGACTGACTCATCCTCAGAAGGGGGTAGGGCCTGCCAATCACCTCTCTGTTTCAGGATCTCCAGGATGTCAGAAAAGGAGACATCCTCTGAGGGTGATTTAGGGGACCCTTCTGACTCATCCAAGTCAGTGTCTGATGTTAAGGATTCTTGTGGAGAATCCAAGTGTCTCCTCTTACACAATCTTTTCCTCGGAACTTCCTCGGGGGGGGCATCCGATGAAGCCTCCGAGGAAGAAGGGGCTCCCTCTGGGAGTGGCTGAGACACCGGTGCTCGACGCTTTGAAGTAGCCGTGGGTGCAGAAGAGGATAACGGGCCTTTATGGGAAGGAGAAGCTATCTCTACTGAAGTGGTTGTCTGAATCGACAACACCTTCCTCATCAGGTCGAAGGCCCCCGGGTCCCGAGTCGAAGAATCCCTCGGTTCCGAAGAAGGTGGAGGGATCCCCGAGACGGGGACCGAGGGCATCGCCCCCGAGGACGGAGCCGAGTCGATCCGTGCCGAGGCACTGAGAGGGAGAGTCGGAACTGAAACATTGGTTCGACTCTCGGCCCCCGAACCAAGGATAGATCGTTGGCTCCGCGATTCCGGTAATGGATCCGTCGGAGTCGAGGTGAACGGTGCCGACCGAGAGAAAGACGGCTCCGGCACCGAGGGCTCCACGATCATCAGATCAGCCTCTCCCGGCTCCGAAGGCTGAATAGGCCTCGGAGGAGGAACAGATGGAGATAAGAGAAGGCCTTAGAGTCTCGACACCAACTGGGAAGAGACTGAGATGAGTTTGGACAAGGCCGTATTCTCCATTAACTTCTGCACCACACGGTCTACATCGGAGTCAGAGAGGGTCCTAGAAGAACGCGTCAAAGGAATCGAAGACGGAGCCGACCTCAAGAGCACAGGAGGTGGAAGCTCCGTCACCGGTTCCAAGACTCGAGGGTCGGTGACAGACAGAAGTTCGACACTCGGCCCCGAGGTCTGTGGAACCGGTGAACGAACTTTAAATGAAAAGCTCGGAGCCGATGACATGGGCTTCGACGTCTTCGATTCCTTTGAGGATTTAGATGCTTGGTTCGATTTATCAAGAGCCTCTTGAAATGCAGGCTTCAAAAGGCCTCTGTCCATGAGCTTCCTGCGCCTATCTGTCATGACCCTTCCACTGAAAGAATGACAAATGGAACAGTCTTCTTGCAGGTGGAGAGGGCTAAGACAGTAGACGCAGGAGCTATGGTTATCTGTGACAGACATTTTCTGTCCACATTGGCACCGTTTGAAGCCTGACTTCGCTTTCTCAGACATAATCAATATAAGAACAGTCAAATCTAGTAAAGTTATATAAATGTCTACATAGTCCTGATACAGACAGTCACAGCCAAGAACACTAATGGTAATACACAATTAAAAGTTTAGTCAAATCCAGAATTTTGTCAAATCCAGCAGTAAATTCAAAGTTAGTGGGTGGGGTAGGCCCCGAGGGAACTAACTAACTATATATATTAAAAAATATATACGTAAGGATAAGAAACCCTCGACTCACTACACACACAACACACACTAAAGACTTAAAAGTGAAACTAGAAGAACTATCTAAGAAATCCTAGACAAAAAATGCAATCTTATCTGCCAGGTGGTCTGAGCTCATCAATACTGATGTGAACGTTGCAGCGGCAAACTAGATCTGAGGTAAAGGCAGAGGGAATTGTGGGAGACAGGTTGGTCTCGAGCGTCTTCTCGATGCAGAGCTTTGCCAAGCGGCCGACTCGGAGCCGAGGATCGGCTCCGAACCCATGTGTAAGAACAAAAATGGCGAGATTGAACACTCTCACATCTTCCATTTTTGGGTAAATTTCAGTAACCGACTTGTAAGTGCATGGTCTGGATGCCAGCAAAAAGAAATTCAGAGAACCTGAAAGAAAATCAATCACAAAAGATGAGGAAAAAACACTGGCTGGGAAGAAATCTGCAGCTGTTCAGCAAAAAACAGTGCAAGCTCTAGCTTTGGTGCAAGACATGACTTCCAGTAACCTAGCAGAAAAAAATAAGTCAAACGTACTCAGATATTATTAAAATAATCAAAACCCTGATGGAGTATATCAACTCAAATAACAAAAGGCTGGAAAAAATATAAGAAGCTTTAAATAGATATTCAGATGAGGTGATAAAACTGCAAAAATCAGAGGTCGAAATGAAGAAAAGGCTTGCTGAATATGAGACTACTCAAGAAGGGATACTTCAAAAAATAATAAAATTAGAGGACACAGCACGCAGGGAAAACCGGAGATTTTCTGCTGTACCAGAGAAGCTGGAAGGAACAGACAGGATTAATTTTATGAAAGCACAAATAAGCAACTGGACTGGTATTCCATAGCAGTTGTTGTTAACTGAAAGGACACAACGTGTGAATGCTCCAATCCTGGCCATGAGAAAGCAACCTAGACCTTTAATAGTAAAGATGCAATCCTACCAAGCAGAAGGAGTTGATTCTGACAAAATTGTGGCAGAAGGGCAAAGTACTAAAAGTGTGAAACAGTAAAGTGTTTGTGGAAAATGATTACGTACTGTACACCAGGCAGAACAGAAGTAAATTTATTCCAATAATTAGGGAATGCCGAGAAGCATGTGTGAGATTCAAGCTGCTATACTCAGTTATCTTCAGAACATTCTTTCCTGGAGAGACAAAATCATTTTTTTATGCAGAACATGCTAAGGAGGAAATACATAAGTTTGTCCAACAAGGGCTTCCAAGATGGCTGCACAATGAGTAACAGCTTAATTCTAGCACCTCTAGTGTGAAAACAGAAACTTAGCAGAGAAAGCCAGTGGATTTATTCTTCTGGGTAAATTTCAGTAACTGGCTATTAAGTGCACTGCCTGAATGCCAGGAAAAAAAGAAATACAGAGGACTTGAAGGAAAATCAGCTTCAAAAGGTGAGAAAAAAACACTAACTGGAAAAAGTACTGTAGCTGTTCAGCAAAGAGGAGTGCAAGCTCCAGACGTGACTTCCAGTGATTACAAGAAAGCATAACACAATTGCGCCCAAACCTGATAAAAATAAATGAAACACTGATGGAGTACATCAACTCAAACAACAAAAGGCTGGAAAAAATGGAAGAAGTTTTAAACAGCTATTAAGAAAAGGTGCTAAAACTGCAAAATTCAGAGGTCGAAATGAAGAAAAGCCTGTTGAATATGAGACTGCACAAGCAGAGATGTTTTGAAAAAAATAACAGAATTAGAGGACAAAGCATGTTCAGAAAACCTGAGATATTCTGCTGTACCACAGACGCTTGAAGGAATAGACTGTACTAATTTTAGGAAAGCACAAATAAGCAACTGGACTGGAATTCCACAGCAGGTGGTGTTAACTGAAAGGGCACATCATGTGTATGCTCCAAACCTGGCTATGAGAAAGCAACCTACACATTTAACAGTAGAGATGCAAGGGTCTATATTACTTCAGCAAAAACCCCTTTTAGTGAATGACTGTTCGATGAACAATACCCAGGGAAATCTAACTCCCTATAATGGCCATTTCAGCGATTTTTTTCCTAGGGAAAAAAAACGCTTGGCCAATCTAAAATCAGACAAAATTTGAAATCCTTCAAAGTGAAGGGCTTCACCCACCCCCCACAAACCCCAACTAAATATACCAACTCCGAGATCGCACTATAGTGGAGAAAATGGAAAATTCCCGATGATGGCCAAGCATTCTTCCCTAGGAAAAAAATTGGTGAAATGGATGTTCATGGGAGTTAGATTTCACTGGTTATCTTTTGAGGAAGTGCCATTCCCTGAAGGGGGTTTTCGCGGACATAATATAGACCCAAGATGCAATTCTCCCAGCAGAAGGAGTTGATTCTGATAAAACTGTGGCAGAGAAAGTACTAAAAGTGGGAGACAGCAGAGTGTTTGTGGAGAATGATTACTAGGCAGAAAAGGAGTAACTTTATACTACTATTCAGGGAATGTCGAGAAGCAGGTGTGAGATTCAAACTGCTATACACGGCTATCTTCAGAATATTCTTCCCTGGAGGAACAAAATCATTTTTTGATGAAGTACATTCTAAGGAGGAAATACAAAAGTTTTTCCAACAAAAAATGAGCTGTGAAAAGTACAGTTTTGTACCTACCATAAATGTAGATGTCCAATAGACATGCAACTGCAGTCATAACATGTGGGTTGTCCTGCCTCAGGCAGCCCTCGGTCGGCCGGATTCCAAAGTCTGGGTCCGACGTCGGCTGATGTCGCATTTCTCTCCGACGTCAGAGCGGCTGGAGTATATAAGCATCAGCCGACGCCATTTTCTTCAGTGTTTCTTGCCCCAGGTGCCAGGTGCCCTCCAAGGAAGGCTGTAATCAAATTGGAAGACAAAAACAGGATTCCAAACAAATAGATGAGCAATAAAACAAATACACCATAACAGATATCCCCAGCTAAGAGAAACAGGGATAGGAGTGGACCCTAGGCATAGAGGGGTATGGAGTTTTTCTAGGACAAAATTGAGGTCCCAGGCTGGCACTGGGGCCTTTCTTGGTGGCTTAATGTTCTTGATTCCCCTCAGGAATTGCCTTAGTAAAGGGTGTGAAAAAACAGGAGGATCAGTGTTGTATCTAGCTGAAATAGCAGATGCATGTATCTTTATGGAAGAATATGAGTGGCCGTTCTTTAACATATCTGCCAAATATTCCAAGATGAGTGGGATGTTCAACAATGATGCATCATGTCCCTTGCTGGTATTCCAATTGCTGAATCTTTTCCACTTTGCTAAGTAAACCTTTCTGGTGGATGGTCTTCGAGCCTCTGTTAGTATCCGCTGAACTTCCTTGGAGAGATAGGCTGAAGTTATTTATGGGATCTCCCAGGCTGTTAGCTGCAGTGTCTGTAGATTTGGATGCACTGTTTCGAAGTTGTGTTGAGTCAGAAGTAGAGGCCATTGGGGAAGGGCCCACCTCCTGGTGTGACATATGCTCTGTAGTAATGGGTACCAGTGTTGTCTTGGCCAGTCCGGAGCTATTATGATTCCCTTGGGTTTCTCTGCTTTGATCTTTATTAATACTGAGGTCAGCAGTGGCAGAGGTGGGAATGCATAGATTGTTAGTGAGTTCCAGTTGAATGAGAGGGCATCTATTTTCCAAGCTTTTGGATGGTATGTCCTTGTGCAGATTTTTGGTAGAAGATGGTTGAGATGAGAGGCAAATAGGTCCACTTCTGGCTTGCCCCATGTCGAAGTGAGTTGTCTGAAGGTCTTCGGATGTAACCTCCACTCGTGTGGATCTGTGAAATTCCTGCTTAGGCTGTCCGCCAACACATTGTCTTTTCCTGGAACAAACTGGGATTGTAACTGGATGTTTAGACTCAGTGATTTCTCCCAAAGATGCATTGTCAGTCTGCAAAGGGGATAACAGTGGGTGCCTCCTTGCTTGTTTATGTACCACATCACAGTGGTGTTGTCTGTCCGTATCAGTAAATGGCCTTGCTGGAGTTGGTGTTGAAAAGCCTCGATGGCATGCATTACTGCCAGCATTTCCTTTTGGTTTATATGCAGATGTGTTTCCTTTGGAGACCATTGTCCTTGTATACACCTGCCTTCCATGTGCGCCCCCCATCCAAGGTCTGAGGCGTCTGTGGTCATGGTCTGTGTTATCTGTGGTTTTTTGAATGACATACCTGTGCTTGCCTGGCCCACCATAGGAATTCCTTTTGTAGGCATGGAATGAGCTGTGTTGAGACCAAATGCTTTTTAGGTACCATTGAAGCTTTCTCATGTGTAGTCTTGCTAATGGAACCAGGAGAATGCAGGATGCCATGTAACCCAGGGCCTGTAGGAATCTCCTTGCAGTCATCTGGGTGAGTTTTGCTAAACCTTTGAAGTAATGAGTTAACTTCTCTTGCTTGTCTTCTGTCAGGTAAGCCATCTGAGAGGGCTGTGTCTAGTTTGGCTCCTAAGAAGATTATTTGCTGGGATGGCTGCAGTCTTGACTTTTGGAAGTTGACTGTGTATCCCAGAGCTTGAAGTAATCGTATGACATAATCCAGGTTTTTTGTCAACATCAATTTGTCGTCCGCTTGTATGAGGCAGTCGTCCAGGTACGGGTAAATTTGTATCCCTGGAGCCTGCAATGAGCAATTACTGAAGCCAGGCATTTTGTGAATACTCTGGGTGCAGTAGATAAGCCAAATGGCAATGCTGAGAATTGATAATGCTCTGGTCCTGCAAGAAATCTGAGGTATCTTCTGCAGCTGTGTCTGATAGGGACATGCAGGTATGCCTCCTTGAGGTCCAGAGTAATCAGCCAAGACCCCTTGCCCAGCATGGGAAGGAGTTGCTGTAGAGTCAGCATTTTGAACTTTGGTACTATGAGAAAGGTGTTCAATGCGGACAAGTCCAGTATTGGTCTCCATTGAGATTCTTTTCTTGGAACAAGGAACAGTCTTGAGTAAAACCCCTGGTCTTGTTCTTGTTGTGGAACTCTTTCTATTGCTTTCATCCGAGTCAGCAGAGTGATTTGCTTGATAGCCTCTGCCCTCTGGTTTTGTGGTAGGTTTGGCATGCCTTGTTTTCTTGGTAAGGTATGAAAATGAAACCTGTACCCTCGGTCTACAATGTCCAAAATCCATTTGGCCTTTGTCAGTCTGTGCCAATTTTCTGCAAACAGAGATAATTTCCCGCCCAGGGGAGCTTCTATTTGTTCCCTGGTAGGCGGTAGTAGAGGAAAGTCATTGAGATTGTGGTTGTGGGGCAGGTGAAACCCCTGCGTCACTTCTTTGGTTTCCTGGCTGCCATTGTCATCCCCTGTAAGGGCCTCTGTATTGGCCTCTTCCTCGGCCACGTCTGTTCTTAC